>NC_088302.1:1800000-2081822 GCF_032854445.1 Liolophura sinensis | reverse complement strand
TCGCATCGTGTTCTGTATAGTTTTGTGGCTCGCACTGTGTTCTGTATAGTTTTGTGGCTCGCACTGTCTTCTGTATAGTTTTGTGGCTCGCACCGTGCTCTGTATAGTTTTGTGGCTCGCACTGTGTTCTGTATAGTTTTGTGCTCGCACCGTGCTCTGTATAGTTTTGTGGCTCGCACTGTGTTCTGTATAGTTTTGTGGCTCGCACTGTGTTCTGTATAGTTTTGTGGCTCGCACCGTGTTCTGTATAGTTTTGTGGCTCGCACCGTGTTCTGTATAGTTTTGTGGCTCGCACTGTGTTCTGTATAGTTTTGTGGCTCGCACTGTGTTCTGTATAGTTTTGTGGCTCGCACTGTGTTCTGTATAGTTTTGTGGCTCGCACCGTGTTCTGTATAGTTTTGTGGCTCGCACTGTGTTCTGTATAGTTTTGTGGCTCGCACTGTGTTCTGTATAGTTTTGTGGCTCGCACCGTGTCTGTATAGTTTTGTGGCTCGCACTGTGTTCTGTATAGTTTTGTGGCTCGCACTGTGTTCTGTATAGTTTTGTGGCTCGCACTGTGTTCTGTATAGTTTTGTGGCTCGCACTGTGTTCTGTATAGTTTTGTGGCTCGCACTGTGTTCTGTATAGTTTTGTGGCTCGCACTGTGTTCTGTATAGTTTTGTGGCTCGCACTGTGTTCTGTATAGTTTTTGTGCTCGCACTGTGTTCTGTATAGTTTTGTGGCTCGCACTGTGTTCTGTATAGTTTTGTGGCTCGCACTGTGTTCTGTATAGTTTTGTGGCTCGCACTGTGTTCTGTATAGTTTTTGTGGCTCGCACTGTGTTCTGTATAGGTTTTGTGGCTCGCACTGTGTTCTGTATAGATAGTTTTGTGGCTCGCACTGTGTTCTCATCGTAAAGCCGAACTTAGATTAAGTATTATCCATCAAAAAAACCGAGTTTGCCTGAGATATAGTAATCCATATTCTATTAGAGTATCTGCACCGTGCACCGACAAACTTTCTTCTCAACTTAAAATTACAAAGCAAAGTCTTTTCAAGGTAGGACACAAGGACTATGGATACGCCGATCGGGCTGTGTCGGAGGCCAACTGAAAATTAGTCACGTTTTGGTTCTCATTGGCATTTCCATGCTACATGCTTGTCATGTCATTTCACCCGATCATTTCTTCTGTTTTAAACTCCAGTACGGTTCCCGGGCAGAGAGAAGTCTGTAGTTTTGTGACGACAGACCAGGCTAGAGGCTTCCAATATCCGTCCAATATCCGGGAGTGAAGTGGTTTTACACTCACCATGAACGGTCGACATAGGTCTGTGAGATATGGCTATTAGGCATAAAAGGGATGAATGAACAAAACCATCTGGCCAGAGTACAGTCAGAGAATAGAACAAATACTAAACTATACTGTGTTAGTTTGGTAGGTAGCTAAGCTGACCAGTTGGCTGGCTGGGTACTGTGGTTGTCTATCATCTCGGTAGGCCAACTGGTTATCTACTTGGTAGTGTGGTTGTCTATCATCTCGGTAGGCCAACTGGTTGTCTACTTGGTAGTGTGGTTGTCTATCATCTCGTAGGCCAACTGGTTATCTACTTGGTAGTGTGGTTGTCTATCATCTCGGTAGGCCACTGGTTGTCTACTGGTAGTGTGGTTGTCTATCATCTCGTAGGCCAACTGGTTGTCTACTTGGTAGTGTGGTTGTCTATCATCTCGGTAGGCCAACTGGTTGTCTACTTGGTAGTACGGTTGTCTATCATCTCGTAGGCCAACTGGTTGTCTACTGTGTAGTGTGGTTGGCTGTTATCTCGGTAGGTCGTCTCGTTGTCTGCTTGGTAGTGTGGTTGGCTAAGTGAAGTAGTGGGTAACATAAAAAGCCAAAGAATTTAGCCCCAGCATCTGAACAAGACGCAAATGTTCCTGAGTATACATATCGGTAACATAAATTTACAAAAAACTTAGCTCCGCATCCGAACCAGACACAAATGTCCCTGAGTGTACTTCATCAGTAACATAAGTTTACAAATAACTTAGCCAGCATCTAAACCAGACACAAAAGTTTCCTGTGTGTACTTCATCGGTAACATAAATAGACAAAGAACGTAGCCCAGCATCCGAACAACACGCAAATGTTCCTGAGTGTACTTCATCAGTAACATAAATAGACAAATAACTTATCCCAGCATCTGAACAAGACACAAATGTTCCTGTGTGTACTTCATCAGTAACATAAATAGACAAAGAACTTATCTAAGCATCTGAAAAAGACAAAAATGTTCCTGAGTGTACTTCATCAGTAACATAAATTTACAAAGAACTTAATCCCAGCATCTGAACAAGACACAATGTTCCTGTGTGTACTTCCTCAGTAACATTAATTTACAAAGAACTTAGCTCCTCATCCGAGTAAGACACAAATGTTCCTGAGTGTACTTCATCAGTTGCATAAGTTTACAAAGAACTTAGCCCAGCATCTTGAACAAGACGCAAATGTTCCTGAGTGTACTTCGTCAGTAACATAAATTTACAAAGAACGTAGCCCAGCATCTAAACCAGACACAAATGTTCCTGTGTGTACTTCATCAGTAAACATAAATAGACAAAGAACTTAGCTCAGCATCTGAACAAGACACAAATGTTCCTGAGTGTACTTCGTCAGTAACATAACTTACAAAGAACTTAGCCCAGCATCTGAACAAGACACAAATGTTCCTGAGTGTACTTCACCAGTAACAAAAATAGACAAAGAACTTATCCCAGCATCTGAAAAAGACACAAATGTTCCCTGAGTGTACTTCATCAGTAACATAAATTTACAAAGAACTTATCCCAGCATCTGAAAAAGACACAAATGTTCCTGAGTGTACTTCATCAGTAACATAAGTTACAAAGAGCCTAGCCCAGCATCTGAACAGACACAAATGTTTCCTGAGTGTACTTCATCAGTAGCATAAATTTTACAAAGAACTTAGTTCCGCATCCGAATAAGACAAAAATGTTCCTGAGTGTTACTTCATCAGTAACATAAATTTACAAAGAACTTAGTTCCGCATCCGAATAAGACAAAAATGTTCCTGAGTGTACTTCATCAGTAACATAAATTTACAAAGAACTTAGCCCAGTATCTAAACAAGACGCAAATGTTCCTGTGTGTACTTCATCAGTAACATAAATTTACAAAGAACTTATCCCAGCATCGGAACAAGACACAAATGTTCCTGTGTGTACTTCATCAGTAACATAAATTTACAAAGAACTTAGCCCAGCATCTGAACAAGGCGCAAATGTTCCTGAGTGTACTTCATCAATAACATAAATAGACAAAGAACTTATCCCAGCATCTGAAAAAGACACAAATGTTCCTGAGTGTACTTCACCAGTAACATAAATAGACAAAGAACTTAGCCCAGCATCCGAACAAGACACAAATGTTCCTGAGTGTACTTCATCAGTAACATAAATTTACAAAGAACTTATCCCAGCATCTGAACAAGACACAAATGTTCCTGAGTGTACTTCATCAGTAACATAAATAGACAAAGAACTTAGCCCAGCATCCGAACAACACGCAAAGTTTCCTGGAAGTACTTCATGAATATCAAAAATACATAAAGAGCTGAACGACTTAATCAAACAAGACATCTAAAACTGTGTTCTTTAGGTGTTCTTAAATCAAGGTAACTATTCCTTTTTTCTTCCTCTGTCGATTTCATATTTAATCAGGTAATCGTCTGTATAAAATGTTCGTTATCAACACCCTTTAGTTACCTGGACAATACACGTCCAAAATCTCGAACTAATGGCGTGATCCGCTGTCCTCTGTGATTACAATATGGTTTCCAAATTTAATGATTGCGAATTTCACATTAATGACTTGATGTCCGTGATTTTAAAGAGAGGAAATTCTGTGGTTTTACCTGTTTTGTAGAAATTGCCGGACAATAGCCCTTCATGTACACGAAAGAACCAAAGCTTGATGTCCCTAGTGGACCATGGTGGTAATATTATAGATAAAGGCAATGATAATAAAATGAGGGAATAAACAATTACACTCTGTAACATCTCCTCTGCTTTTATTAGTTCTTTACACGTAGCTCCTTATTTTTGCTTGGGGCCTCTGTGGCTCAGTCGGTTAGCGCGCTAGCGCAGAGTAATGACCCAGGAGTCTCTCACCAATGCGGTCGCTGTGAGTTCAAGTCCAGATCATGCTGGCTTCCTCTCCGGCCGTACGTGGGACGGTCTTTCAGCAACCTACGGACGGTCGTGGGTTTCCCACGGGCTGTGCCCGGTTTCCACTCACTATAATGCTGGCTGCCGTCGTATAAGTGAAATATTCTTGAGTACGGCGTAAAACACCAATCAAATAACTAAATAAATATTTTTGCTTAACATATCAAACACCTGTATAAGGTAAGCCATTCCCTTACAGTAACAGTGACATGTGGTAAATAGATTTATTTAGGCTGCGTCAGTGAGATAAATGTTCTGACATGTGGTAAATAGGTGTATTTAGGCTGCGTCAATGAGATAAATGTTCTGACATTCGGTAAATAGGTTTATTTAGGCTGCGCCAACGAGATAAATGTTCTGCTTTGGTACTTCTTCTCTTTCTTGTGTCAGGAAATATCTTCACAGTGACAATTTCTTCCATTCATTAAAACACAATTAACGAGCTCTAACTTATCTAATGGCGTTCCGGGTGTTCACGACGCGCTAAATAAGTTCAATTCCATTTCTGAAAATTCCGAAAGAGTCATTAGAAATTACAAGCATTAACACCGATTAAACACCAGCTACTCCTTTTATCAGCCTTGTCGTACGAGCGAGATTCCTTTGCTTTCATTACAAAGAGCTTGATGTATTCTTCGCTGACGCCTAATCTGCCTTAGCTGAACACCCATTGTTCTCTCTGAGCAAATACGACGGGATTACGGTTGACAAGACAGACAGTTAATGTCACCTTAATTCGAACAAAGACAGAGACGTCAGTCTGTCCAGAGGATGGGTTATTAAATGAACAGGACTGTATTTTTTCTGGGATAACAGCCTTAGGGTCAGTATCCAAATCAAACACTTGTTTACCGTCGTTGAGTTTGTGGGTGAAAGGAAGGTGACAGCTTAGCATCATTTCTGGCTGGCCGATTATCGCCACAATATTCGCTTGCTGGAATGAAATCGGAGGCTGTATCTATTCCCATGGTGACTGATATTACCTTCCATCAACCGTCTAATATAATTATCGCCATTAAGCGATGTCAGCCGTGTGCTGTGTACAGAGCTCATTGGCTTACAGCTCTATTCCCAAAGCGCCTTGTGTTAGACTGTCAGGTAATGAAGAAAAATATGGGACGATAACAAAGACAAGATTCTTTCCCATTACTTCAGCAGAACTCACCTCGATGTAACAAGATACACATTTGTTTACTCCATTTTCACAACGATTTTCATGTACATGTCTTCCTGACCGTGCTTAGCACATCAACAAGCGAGATCGGAGCTCGTCCCACAGATTTCTTCGCCCGTGACGCTGTGAGAAATTGCTTTCATGACACTAGAACGTGAACTGTGAATGACAACCATAGCATGTCTATACAGCGGGTAAATTTCTCCAACGCGTTCTCATCGATCAAAGTCGTCTCCAAAGAGTGAAACGCTAAGCACACAGTCTTGGAGAGTGGGAAGTAATGATTGAACACTTAGACGCAGTGAAGACAGCCGAGTAAAGTTTTTCTACCTGAGAGCAGGCCGGAAACCATTACGCTTTTCAGGCTGGTACTACTAAGTAACAAAAATGCCTTGATCAGATAAACAGGATGCCATGAGTGACTAGGGATAAACATTAACTTCATCTTTAATAAATGACATAACCTTCAGAAAAATTTAAGCAAGTTCACCTCGTGTTTGCGAAGATTGATATGATCTATATGATACAAGTAAATCTTCTTAAATAGATTAACTGGATTCGTTAGGTGACAGCATGACAAAATCTAGGTCACCATTCAACTGCCTGATACAACCCAACTTTGATATATGTAGTTTATGAATAGCACTAGGTATGAATGTAAACCGCATTAGTGTTAACAAAGATTCACTGAGCGGGTTGAAACCGCCAACCACGTGACAAGCCGATCTCAGATACACGACACTGTTAAGATTTACTCAACTTATGCTTGAAAATTACATAGTAGATTTGTCATCAATAACTGAGTGGTGTTTGTCATCAATAACTGAGTGGTGTTTCAGGACCCTTTCGTTGCCTCCGTTGTTGTTTGTTAGCCGTGCCAGAAACAAGGGCAAATTCCCAATATCTTTGAAATCTCCAAAAATTTCTGTGTAGTTTTTAGATTTTTTTTTTTTGATTAGTCTGTGGTAAAAAAATCGAATGTTTTCGATCCATGACCTAAATTACTTCTTGAGACAAAAATCCCCTCTCTCTAATACTGAGGACGTTCTACCTTTCTTCTTGACGGTTGCAGGATACCTCGCCGGAGATTTCGACGTCCTTTCATGTACGGACTGGAACTGTTTTAGCTTGGTTGAAATTGGTAATAACACAGCTGGTTCCCGTCCATGGTACTCTTGACAAACACATTAACCTGCCAGTGTTTGATAGCCATCTGTAAGCATGTTTGCTTGCCTAGGGAGGTTTCACATAGTCCCCTGTTGTTAAGGGATAAAGTGAAGTTGGTTCCCCGCCGTAGGTCTCATAATATATGAAAACTTTCAAATGTTGTAATTATCCCATAAGCCTGCATCCCGCTGTTTAAAATAAACCTGTGGTCACTATGATCGCAATTGCCTTGTGAATGATAATAATCTTGTTACATTTCCATTCCTGGACAGTAAAATTATGTTTACAATTCTCTGACAAGAGGTAAATAATGGCAAAGGAATGGTGCATTAAGCTGGTGTAAGTGTTGGAGTGAGTGTTAGAGGTTTAACGTCGTACAGATGACGACGAAGGAATCCTTAGAGTGTATGTAATGTGCCTCCTTGTTGCAGGGCGGATTTCCACCGCTCTTTTATCTAGTGCCGCTTCACTGAGACGACATACCGAAGGCAAGTAAGCGGCGCCACCCGAGCCATTATACTGATACGGGTCAACCAGTCATTGCACTATCCCCTTAATGCTGAACGCCAAGCAAGGAAGTAACAACTTCCTCTTTGTTAAGGTCTTAGGCCCCTGAACCGGACGCTCTACCAAATGTGCATTAGGGATGGAAGTCAGGTTTATGAATACAGATCAGCCAGCACCAAAACAAGAGCCTGACAAACTAGCCAAGAACTTGACAAACTAGCGAAGAACCTAACAGATTAGACAAGAACCTGACAGAATACACAAAAACCTGAAAGGCTAGCCAAGAACCTAACAGACTAGCCAAGAGCCTGACAGACTAGCCAAGAACATAACCAACTAACCAAGAACGTGACAGACTGGCCAAGAACCTTACAAACTAGCCAAGAACCTGAGAAACTAACCAAGACCCTCATAAACTAGCCATGAACCTGACAGACTACACAAGAATCTAACAGACTAGCCAAAAACCTGACAGACTAGAAAACAGCCTGACAGAGTAGACAAGAACCTGACAGATTAGACAAGAACCTGACAGACTACCCAAGAACATCACAAACTACACAAGAACGTGACAGACTAGCCAAGCACCTGACAAATTAGCCAAGAACCTGAAAAACCAGACAAGAACCTGACAGACTAGACAAGAACCTGACAGACTGGACAAGAGCCTGACAAACTAGCCAAGAACCTGACAAACTAGCCAAAAACCTGACAAACTAGCCAAGAAACTGACAGGCTAGACAAGAACCTAACAAACTAGACAAGAGCCTGACAAACTAGACAAGAACCTGACAGACTGGACAAGATCCTGACAGACTAGCCAAGAACCTGACAAACTAGACAAGAACCTGACAAGCTAGCCAAGAACCTGACAAGCTAGCCAAGAACATGACAGATTAGCCAAAAACCTGACAAACTAGCCAAGAACCTGACAGACTAGACAAGAGCCTGACAAACTAGACTAGAAACCTGACAGACTAGCCAAGAACTTGACAGACTAGACTAGAGCCAAACAAACTAGACAGGAACCTGGCAGATTAGCTAAGAACCTGACAAACTAGCCAAGAAGCTGATAAACAAGACAAGAACCTGACAAACTAGAAAAGAGCCTGATAGACTAGCCAAGAACCTGAGAGACTAGCCAAGAACATGACAGACTAGAAAAGAGCCTGACAAACTAGACAAGAACGTGACAGACTAGCCAAGAACCTAACAGAGTAGCCAAGAACCTGAGAAACTAGCCATGAACCTGACAAACTAGCCAACAACCTGACAGACTAGACAAGAACCTGACAGACTAAACAATAGGCTAAAAAAACTAGCCAACAATCTGACAGATTAGCCAACAACCTGACAAACTAGCCTAGAACCTGATAGACTAAACAAGAACCTGACAGACTAGCCAAGAATCTGACAGACCAGCCAAGAACCTGACAGACTAGACAAGAACCTGACAGACTAGCCATAAACCTGAAAAACTGGCCAAAAACCTGACAAACTAGCCAAGAAACTGACAGACTAGACAAGAACCTGACAGACTAAACAATAGGCTAAAAAAACTAGCCAACAATCTGACAGATTAGCCAACAACCTGACAAACTAGCCTAGAACCTGATAGACTAAACAAGAACCTGACAGACTAGCCAAGAATCTGACAGACCAGCCAAGAACCTGACAGACTAGACAAGAGCCTGACAGACTAGCCATAAACCTGAAAAACTGGCCAAAAACCTGACAAACTAGCCAAGAAACTGACAGACTAGACAAGAACCTGGCAAACTAGACAAGAGCCTGACAAACTAGCCAAGAGCCTGACAGACTAGACAAGATCCTGACAAACTAGACAAGAACCTGAGAGACTAGCCAAGAACCTGACAAACTAGCCAAGAACATGACAGATTAGCCAAAAACCTGACAAACTAGCCAAGAACCCGACAGATTAGCCAAGAACCCGACAGACTAGACAAGAGCCTAACAAACTAACCAAAAACCTGACAGACTGGACAAGAACCTGACAAACTAGCCAAGAACCTGACAGACTAGCCAAGAGCCTGACAGACTAGACAAGAACCTGACAAACTAGCCAAGACAAGAACCAGACAGACTAGACAAGAACCTGACAGACTAGACAAGAACGTGACAGACTAGCCAAGACCCTGACAAACTAGCCATGAACCTGACAGACTAGCTAAGAGCCTGACAGACTAGACAAGAACCTGACAAACTAGACAAGAACCTGACAGACTAGACAAGAACTTGACAAACTAGCCAAACACCATACAAACTAGCCAGGAACCTGACAGACTAGCCAAGAACCTGACAGACTAGACAAGAACCTGACGAACTAGCCAAGAACCTGACAGACTAGACAAGAACCTGACAGACTAGCCAAGAGCCTGACAAACTAGCCAAGAACCTGACAGACTAGACAAGAACTTGACAGACTAGCCAAGAGCCTGACAAACTAGCCAAGAACATGACAGATTAGCTAAGAACCTGACAGACTAGACAAGAACCTGACAGACTAGACAAGAACCTGACAGATTAGCCAAGAACCTGACATACTAGACAAGAACCTGACAGACTAGCCAAGAACCTGACAGACTTGCCAAGAGCCTGACAAACTAGCTAAGAACCGGACAGACTAGTCAAGAACTTGAAAAATTAGCCAAGAACCATACAAACTAGACAAGAACCATACAAACTAGACAAGAACCTGACAAACTAGCCAAGAACTTGACAGATTAGCCAAGAGCCTGAGAAACTAACCAAGAACCTGACAGACTAGCCAAGAGCCTGACAGACTAGACAAGAACCTGACGAACTAGCCAAGAACCTGACAGACTAGACAAGACTAGACAAGAAGCTGACAGACTAGACAAGAACCTGACAAACTAGCCAAGACAAGAACCAGACAGACTAGACAAGAACCTGACAAACTAGACAAGAACGTGACAGACTAGCCAAGACCCTGACAGACTAGACAAGAACTTGACAAACTATAGATGAACCTGACAGACTATAGAAGAACACGACAAACCAGACAAAAACCTGACACACTACACAAGAACCTGAGAATCTTCTGGCCATAAAATGCACTCTGATGTTTTGCAGTTTGGAGACCTAGACAAAACTAAGGTGACATCTCCAAATACGTTTTTGAACTTGACTCGATCATAGAACATATTTTCTTCTTAAACTTTTGGGTATTATTTATCCCCCATGTATAATACCATGCTAACATCAACCTAACATTCAACATACTGTCCTATTTGTATAATACAATCCCTATGGTGAATATCTGCGCTTTATTTAACAACAAAATCTCCTGCTATAACAGAACACAGTCTTTACTGTTTACTGTGTTTTTTTTATTTTGTGAGTCAGAGAAAAGCTATTTAATTCCCTCACAACGTGAGGTATGACCACTACGCAACTTCATTCTGTAAGCAGTCCCTAACTCCTGTTGTGTTTTCAAATGTTAAATGTCTTGACGCTGATCTTGGGAAAAGATCAATCGGGTGGGTGAATTGTGATTTCCGTCTGTCTAGACCAATCTTCTCGGCGGGCATTAAAACACCGTGAGGGTGGCCCGCAATACGCTTGCAGAGTAAAACATTGAGTCCAGCAAATTACGGCTGTCTTGATGTCAGCCTACAAATTGCTCACAGAGCAAGTGGTTCAAACTAATACACCTCTGTCATTCTAACACACAGCGTTTAAGATCAAGTTAGTGTACAAATGGAACAAACGACAAACCAAAGCTGGCTTCAAGACCTCTCTTTAAAATACTGAGTGATCTAATTACGCTCAGATAGTTTCTCTATTACAACTTTCTGATGGCACAGCTATGTCAGTGCTATTCGATGGAAGGCCATTCATATTAATACATTCTAATTATTTAGTGGTACTATACGAAAGTCCATTCATTCCTCCGTGCTACTATCTGAACAACCATTAAATTTTTATTGATACTCTTGAAAATTTATTATATTTCGGTGCTACAATTTGAAAGTCCTACTGTTTGAAAGTTCATTATTTCTCATTTTGGGGCCACCGTACCTCACTTGGTTAGTTCGCTAGCGCAGCGTAATGACCAAGAAGCCTCTCACCAATGCAGTCGCTGTGAGTTCAACAGTTCGTGTTGGCTCCCTCTCCGGCCGTACGTGAGCAGCAACCTGCGGATGGTTGTGGGTTTTCCCCGGGCTATGCCCGGTTTCCTCCCACTATAATGCTGGCCGCCGTCGTATAAGTGAAATATTCTTGAGTCCGGCGTAAAACAAAAATCAAAGAAATAAATATATAAATTTCTCATTTCTACTCTCTAAATTTACTGAATTTTTTCACATATTTCATTTTGGTTTTTATCCTATAACTGTTTGCAAAACTCCAGAACCACTATTAAATGTCAGTCAATAAAATATGTATTAAAATTACTAAACTCACAAAAATAAACACTTTTAGCTTACTTTAGAATCAATGCTTTATTTTGCACTTGTTTTCACTCTTTTGTCAAATGTTAGCTAACCATCCCAAGTAAAATAATATCGCAATCGATTCACTTCTTTATAACCATCTTTTTCCCAGGAAGCTAGACAGCCACAAGCCACAAGCAATTTGTCACCTGTTAACGGATTTCAGTCCAACGCAACCCTGAATTTTTTTCCAGCCTCAATTACGTACTTTTGTGGCTGAGAAACTTGTGAGGGAAATAACCGTAGGCAGAAACTGGCCTGAGAATCTCTACCGATCGAAGAGAGTCGCTTGGAATGTCTGCATCACTGGACGCACCGAGTCCACCTTAACCATCGCCTTAACCATCTTAAGGCCTTAAGCATCGCTACACCTTAACCACCGCTTCAGATGCACTAAATAAAGTTTACAGCTGCTGACGAATAAAATATTTCAAGTGGTTTACAGACCTGTATGTTTGACAACACTGAACCACCTGAAAATTTTTTATATTTAACAGGAAATTCATAATAAAAACCGCAAAAACCAATACAGACACCGTTCAGTACCTCTTACCGATTTCGATTAGACCTTGACCACTGGGGTCACGCGCTCCAGTCGAGTTTCTCTTAGCTCTCCTACTGAAGGACACTAAATATACTTTTTGAAAAACACCAAAGGTTAAGCGATTCGATCGAATGAGACATCAAGGCTTCTGAATATACTCTATGAATAAAACAAGTATTCCCAGCGCAATTCAGCTGAGCTGGAGTGGGTGAGTTAGTGTTTGGGTTTATCGTTGTACTTAATAAGTTTTCAGTCAAATGAGACCTTAGAGTGCGTGTGATGTGCCTTCTTGTTGCAGAACGGATTTCAACCGCTTTTGAAAGTGTACTGGGGGAGTTACAACTTCCTTTTTTAACCCCACATCCAGGAATGACCCTGGATCAATCGCCTCCCGAAGCTGATGCTTTATCAACTGAGCTATCCCGGCCGGTCAACTCAATGGGACATAAAGGAACTTGAATATACTTTATGAATAACAGAGTTACAGAAGGAGCAAAACGTCTCCACTGATCGAGACGTAACTGATGCTGAATATACTCCATGAACAACATCATGAATAATACGTATGCACCAAGAGCTCAGGGGCACAATTAATTAACACGTTAAAGGATGCTTAATGTATACTTCTTCAATGTCAGAAATCCATGAGGAGCCGGGCAATTCAACTAACAAGACAGAAAGGATCCTAAACTGTTTCCACTTTTGCATGATATCACGATTAAACCTGGCACAAATCCACGAAGATTCCTGTCATTAATTGAGAAAAGCAAAACATAAATGTTCCTGGGTGCTTTCTACTGTTGGCCCCTAAAGCGTAAAAGTCGGCATGAAAATAATGTACGCATCAGGAGAACAGATAAGTTAACCCTGTAGGTGAAAATACTTTAGTAATTCTTTTAGAATTGTACCGAGGCTTTACAGGCTCTATTGATGGTACATGCCACCCGTGAAGTCAGTTAACATTTTCTATACCTATATGCTAAGGACTGATCACAACTCATTTGCTCAGATATTTTTGTACATATAATGTATTTCGTCAATATTCTTCCGTTTCTCAGGCAAGGTAATTATTTAACCGCTGCCTTCCACTAAGCAGTATCCGACTCGTGGCATCAATTCCTGTCCTCTTTGATCGACCTGTGTTTTCGGAAATCCATTATCCCTGAATGACTCTATAATTAAGAAAGTCAAGTTACTTCCTATCAGTGTAAACGTGTTTTCAGTAAAGTGAAATTGTGACGGTCTCATGCCTCTTTCGAACAAATCAGTGAAAGTGAAAGCCCGAAGGTTGAAGTCTTTCGTGGGCCATGCTCGCCCATAAGAGCTGTTAAAATGACAGAACAGACCATTAGTTCCCCGTAACTTCTCATCAACAGAGACATGGGTCTAGCCACAATTTGCGCGAGTCAATGAACAGTATATTATCAGCTCTTGAATTCCTTATTTCGCTCGATGTATCAAAACCTATAATGAATTACGCCATTAATTTAACCAGCGAAACAGGTGGTGAAGAGTAAGAAGTAGTAACTTGTGTAATCGAGATAAATATTCTGTTTTAACACCTCTTTTATTTCTTTCATCTTCAATTGAAAAACGATTCACAATAATCAGCCCTTGGGTTTAGTTTAACTACAAGACAATATCATGTTAATCTAATGGCGTTCAGGCTACCCACCACCATCTGATATATCAAGACCATTTTCATTTGCAAAAGTTCCAATACAGTAATTGAATATCGCATGAGATTTTTTCATTAACAAAGACCAGACACCAACTGCAGGTTTTATCAACCTTTTCCAGCTAGAGAAGATCGTCTGCTGCCATTACAAACAGCTTGATGTAATCTTCACTGACGCCCTGGCGGCTGCAGCTGAAAGCCATTGTCATTTTTTAACAAATACGACGCGTAAAATTAATTAAAAAGCTTATGATTTCGGCGATAACTAAGTCAGCATTGCTTTCATCTTAGAAGTTACCGCTACAAAATTGAAGTATAAAATCCAGCGACAGTCATATGCCTAAATCAACCTCAGTGGTGCTTAGATTTATTTCCATTTGTTTCACAATTGAGCATGAATCTACTTGTACAACAATCCTATTGTGAGTTTGTAAACATTTAACTGGGGTTAAAATCACCAAAACAACCTCATCCGGAGGCCACGACCTGAACCAGGAATATCCCAGCCCTGCATCTGCAGCCAGGGTATTTAAGCACGGTCTCTAGATGTCCAATTTCCGCGAAAACTGTGTTTATCACTTGGACCTTCATCGCCAAAGTCCACAACTTGTATTTGTCATAGGCCACTGCTTAGATTATTATACGGAAAATACCTTGCGACGAAGTTTCACTAAACTTTCAGTGGATTCAAAGAAATCTAAAAAATATTTAATACCGGTTTAAGATACTTTGATTGGCAGTCTTTCAGTGGACATAAACATTAGTCAAGTGCTGTCTTTCACTTCAATGCCAGTAACTTCAAATTAAGACAGAAACGTCATTCAGTCCTGCGCATGGGTAATTAAATGAATAGGACTGTATTTTATCAGGGATAGCAGCCCAGGGGTCAGTATTCACATCAAACACTTCTTTACCGACGATGAGTTTGTGGATGAAAGGAAGATGACAGCCTCGAGTCGCTTCGGGCTTGCCGATTATCGCCACAATATTCACTCCTCGAAATAAAATCTGTTGCTGTATCTATTTCCAGGCTAGCACCTCCATTAGTTTCCATCAACTGTCTAATAGAATTGTCGCCATTAAGCGATGTCAGCCCTGCACTTTGCGCAGAGATCATTGGCTTACAGCTCTATTCCCAAAGCGCCTTGTGTTGGACTGACAGGCACTGTAGAAAAATATGCAATAATAACAAACACAATATACCTCTCCATTCATTACCTCTGCAGAACTCGATGTGATTATATTTGTTGACCCGAAGCGGAATAACACTCTACTCTAACAACGCCAATGTCTCCCGGACGCTGCAAAGCAAATCCACAAGATTACACTTGGTAACAATGTCTCCACGCGAGATCCGGAGCCGCGAGATCCGGAGCCGCCCGATCGCGTCACTTGAACGTGAACGGTGAACCTTACAGGGAATATGCCGCAACACGTATATGCAGCGGACAAACTTCTCCAACTTCCATTCTTAGCTTTCATCGATCAAAGTCGTCTAGACATAGCAAAGCCTTAAGTCGTGGAGAATGGATGCAATGACTGAACAGTTCGGTACCATGAAATGGCAGGTGTGGTAACTGACTTTAGTCGGTAGCCTACAGGTATGTTTGGCATCATTGGTGTTGCCAGTGATATTTTACACCATCATTTTTTCTTGCATACCGCACATATAAACTATTTTCTATTATGTATAATAAACAAAACAGAACGATTGGTGTCCAGATCACTGCTTAGTTTGGCTGTAAAAGTAGTTCAAATTTGTGTTCATTTATATAGTTACTTAACTGATACCTGATACTAATTGGCATTCCATCCAGTAATATCATAAAACTTCACTGGTGCGGTTGTTACGTCATATCTTGTAGATGACAGTGAAGGCAAAACACAATATGGCAGTTAATATCGGTATTACGTCATATCTTGTAGATGACAGTGAAGGCAAACTAAATAAAATCGTTTAAATAGTTAAATTTAAAACATGCTTTCCAAATAGTCATTTTCATCACACTGATTTCAAACGAACATATCTTGTGTTTGACACTTGAGCAAACCAAACAGTTTCCCTTTAATATTTCAATTTAAAAGATGACTTTGAAACAATCATTGTCAACAGAGTGACTTGTTAGTCTTTAATCCTTAACCATAGGCCAGTAAACACTGAATTAAGAGAATACGGAGATTCATTCACATCATCATGATCTAATAAATGCCAGCAAACAACTTAGGGTAATTGTGAAGGTAAAATATAGGAAGCCTAACATATGTGTAGCAGTGTGCTTTGTGCTAATGAGTCAGTATGTGGAATCATTATTTATTTACTTATTTAAATGGATATTTACAACGTAGTCAAGAATATTTCACTTACGCGACTGTGACCACCATTACATTGGGAGATATTCCTAATGTACGCTAAGTGCTCAAGCGAAAATGTAAATAAGGTTTTACACAGTTTTTATCTTACAGGACTCTGCTGGCTACTCTTAGATCGTGGTGTATCTGTTACAACTGCTGCTGACGTCATCATGACACGTCTTGTCGTCGTGTTTGTCAGACTACATCACTCACCTTACCTCAGATGAGCGATCCATCTACGTCTGCTCTGAGAACATATCGCAGCTTCGTTAAAACAATCACTTGTCATTCCCTGTAAAAAATTGACTAGATAATAAATAATGCAGGTAAGCGGCTCGATTTGCCTCTTTCATCAACACGCGCCCATCAGAGCAAGCTATTATACACATAGTGCAAGCTGTGGAGTGGAACATCAGGAATGGTCAGCTCCGAAAAAACAGTACATTTTCGAGTTGTAAATCTCCAAATTTATACCTCGATAAGGGAGCTATAACCACCTGCTGTGGAATAAACGCACGTGATCGTTGGATATTGCCTCGTGAACGTGGTACAATACCTTGTGAACGTGACGTTGCATTCCTTGGCCCGCGTGATCGTTGTAGGCTACATCGTGTTTTGTGGAATATCATGTGACCTTTTTTCGACCAGTGGAAACCGAGAATTACCCTACGAAGCATAATAATAGTGTTTGTATGAGACCCTGCTAATTGTCTGTGACAATTAACGTTGATAAACTCGGCTAGAGAGTTCAGTGCGTTATCCAATCAAAGCTAGTGACGTTGTGGTAAACTCTTGTACTGTCTGTCTAAGACGGAATAAACATATGTGACTATACATTGAATTAGTGACGTGTCGAATGTTCAGTAAGAGAGACCATATCTGAGTTATTTAAGATCAACTGAAGAAGAAGAACTGGCAAATGCCTCGATGCAGACTGAGGATTTCCTGGCGCTGTAATTCAGATATAATTCAGGTTGGGTCATACCAACTACTTGGCCAAAAAGTGGTACTTGTTGCTGCCTCGTTTGGCGCTCAGCACTGAGAAGTTGGAGCTAGGAAACAGGACTGGCTGGCACGGTATCAGTAAAATGTGACTCGGTGTGGTGTGATGTCTGGTGTCTTCTGCATGCCACTTCAGTGGCGGCAGGACTTTGGCGTTATGGACTTGCCCTGTCACAAGACGACACTGTATATGTACACACACCTAATGACTCTTCGTCGTCGTATAACTGAAAAATTGTTAAACACGATGTAAAGCCCCAAGTACACATACATACAGCAAATTTCCGTCCGTCCATCTGAATTTATGTTGGATCGGGGGTCAGCGGCATTTCTTTCGTTGTCTGTGAGTTGTGTCAGATATGACATAAAAAGATATGACTATCTTGTGGACATCTTAAAGTAAATCACTTTTAGGCACCAGCCGTTACGGCGCGTATTGACTGTTTAGTGCTGAATGCCCGTTTGTAAATTACGGCACCTACTGATTGTTTAGTGTAGCATGCCCATATGTAAATTATGGCACATACTGATTGTTTAGTGTAGCATGCCCGTTTGAAAATTACGGCACGTACTGACTGTTTAGTGTAGCATGCCCGTTTGTAAATTACGGCACCTACTGATTGTTTAGTGTAGCATGCCCATATGTAAATTATGGCATCTACTGATTGTTTAGTGTAGCATGCCCGTTTGTAAATTACGGCACCTACTGACTGTTTAGTGTAGCATGCCCGTTTGTAAATTACGGCACCTACTGATTGTTTAGTGTAGCATGCCCATATGTAAATTATGGCACATACTGATTGTTTAGTGTAGCATGCCCGTTTGTAAATTACGGCACGTACTGACTGTTTACTGTAGCATGCCCGTTTGTAAATTACGGCACGTACTGATTGTTTAGTGTAGCATGCCCATATGTAAATTACGGCACGTATTTAGTTTAGCATGCCCGTTTGTAAATTACGGCATGTACTGATTGTTTAGTGCAGCGTGCCCGTTTGTAAATTACGGCACGTACTGACTGTTTAGTGTAGCATGCCCATATGTAAATTACGGCACGTACTGACTGTTTAGTGTAGCATGCCCGTTTGTAAATTACGGCACATTTTGACTGTTTAGTGTAGCATGCCCATATGTAAATTGCGGTACGTACTGACTGTTTAGTGTAGCATGCCCGTTTGTAAATTACGGCACGTACTAACTGTTTAGTGCAGCATGCCCATATGTAAATTACGGCACCTACTGATTGTTTAGTGTAGCATGCCCGTTTGTAAATTACGGCACGTACTGACTGTTTAGTGTAGCATGCCCATATGTAAATTACGGCACGTACTGATTGTTTAGTGTAGCATGCCCGTTTGTAAATTACGGCACGTATTTAGTTTAGCATGCCCGTTTGTAAATTACGGCACGTACTGATTGTTTAGTGTAGCATGCCCATATTTAAATTACGGCACGTACTGACTGTTTAGTGTAGCATGCCCGTTTGTAAATTACGACACGTTTTGACTGTTTAGTGTAGCATGCCCATATGTAAATTACGACAAGTATTGACTGTTTAGCGTAGAATGCCCATATGTAAGTTATAGCAGTATCGCAGGTCAAGGAAGTGGCGTTTGTAAAATATTTTTCAACAAGGCCATAAGTGTATGTTTAATTACCCATCAATGTAAGTGGAGTTATAGTGCAAAACTGGGTTCCAGAATCGTTGCATAACTTTGAAAAACTCTTATCTTTGCACACAGAAGTCAGGCTGTCTAATGAGCGTCACATACATTGCCCTTCTCCAATGTTTTATTCTCCAAGACTGACATTTTGCCACATACTTAAAACCCTAGCCCTCTTGCCTTGCGATAACGGTGTTATTACTTGAAGAAGTTTTTAGTCAGATTTTTTAGTGCGAGAGTTTGCTCAGCAAACTCGGTCATGCGTCTATGATGAAGGTGAACATAAATGTGAACTCCATCTTAGTAATTGTTCTGCTGCAGTAAGTCTGTATTAAACTCATCATTTCTTTTCCCAAAGACAAGCAATAAAATCAGTGCTTGTCATAACCTTCTACTATACTGTTATTTGTAACCTCTTTGTGCTCTTAAATTCAGCACAAAAACAACACACTTATCTGTGGGCCTATTATCACATCCCAGCCACCTTTCTTTTTTTTTTTTTCAGTTTTTTTTCTGTAATGTGCCGCCAGATTTATCCCGTACCCATATTTGTCAAAATGAAGGTAAGTGTACAAAAAAACACGGCACGCTGAAAACGGTGTTCAAGGCTTCACTATTAAATTGTGCTCAAGACAGAAGTGCACTTTATAATTTGAACACGTTTGTCAACATCTTCTTCGATTACTCTCAGCCAACATCCTTCTGACAAGAGTTGCTAAAGCGCGTCTATAATTAAGATGCCAAGGTGTGATGATAGACATGGCCTTTGATGTTAAGGTTTTGTTTCGTCCTGCTTTAATTTTGTACTTCTTTGCTGCCCCAATGGCAAGAGTACATTTCTTAAATATCTGTATTAGATATCCAGCATCCCTATCCAGCGACCATATTCAGTTGATCATTATTTATTTATTTTTTTTATTTATTTATTTGATTGGTGTTTTACGTCGCACTCAAGAATATTACACTTATACGACGACAGCCAGCATTATGGTGGGAGGAAACCGGGCACAGGCCGGGGGAAACCCACGACCATCTGCAGGTTGCTGGCAGACCTTCCCACGTACGGCCGGAGAGGAAGCCAGCTTGACCTGGACTTGAACTCACAGCGACCGCATTGGTGAGAGGCTCCTGGGTCATTACGCAGCGCTAGCGCGCTAACCAACTGACCGATCATAATATAAACAGGACCCATTTGTACGAAGCCCACTTAACGTTACGAACACGTAACAGACATGGCGACGTAATGCCCACATTCTATGGTAGATACGTGCTCATAACGTTAAAAGTGTACAAGTGGGCTCAGGGCTGAAGACCTAGATGTGCACCAACACAGCCGTAAAAAAAGACAACTTGAAAATCAGATATACTTTTGTTTCCCATTCGCATTATCGAACTACATGAATGCCTGTCGCTTTATTTTATTCGATCAGCTCTTCTGAGAAACCACAGTGAGGTCCTCAAGCGGCAAGAAGCCCATACATTTCTGAGAACAGATCACGTTAGGAGTATTATAGCTTATTATGGCCACTTGGGTGTTCAATAACGGGCAGTAGAAGGAATTCAGGATAGCCGTGAAGAGACGGCCTGGTTTATTGTGCACGTTATGCGGATGAATAAATAAAACAAATCGCTGGCTAGTTGGCTAGCTTGTTTCGATTAATGGATTGATATATGGGCGGCTGTGGGATGGATGGGTGGATGGATGGATGGATGGATGAGAGGCTGGGGCGATGGATGGGTGGATGGATGGGTGGTTGGATGGGTGGTTGGATGGATGGATGGGCGGATGAATGGATAGAAGGCGGGTATATGGGTGGATGGGCAGGTGGATGGATTGACAGTTAGGTGAATGGGTAGATGGGCGGGTGGATAGATGAATGGATGGATGGATGGATGGAT
Source organism: Liolophura sinensis (assembly GCF_032854445.1). Lineage (NCBI taxonomy): Eukaryota > Metazoa > Mollusca > Polyplacophora > Chitonida > Chitonidae > Liolophura > Liolophura sinensis. The sequence goes on along the minus strand of NC_088302.1, from coordinate 2,061,138 downwards.
GATGGATGGATGGATGGATGGATGGATGGATGGATGGATGGATGGATGGATGGATGGATGGATGGATGGATGGATGGATGGATGGATGGATGGATGGGCGGGTATATGGGTGGATGGGCAGGTGGATGGATTGACAGTTGGGTGGGTAGGTAGATAGGCGGGTGAATAGACGGATGGCTGGCTGGGTGTATGGATAGATGGGTGGTTGGATGGGCAAGTGGGTGAGCGGGTGGTTTGTTTATTTATTTATCGGGTTCTAGAAATTAGTACACGATGACAGATCTGTAGTCTCGTGGCTCTCCTGGATTTGAACTCATTTTCTGCCTACAGAGTTGAACAGAGTGTATCCCTCGCGCTTCCCTTCGCTTCATCCTTAGAGGGTGATTTGTTACAGTATAGGGCTAATGTTTCTCTATGACCGACCTAATACGCTACTTTACACAGCAGTGGATTCCACACTTGCGATCAAGGAGGAAATATTGGAGTCAGTTTTTAAGACTCCTTTGATGCTAGATTTTTCCTTCCTTAATACGGAAATGAGCTAGAGGCAAGTTGTTAGGGGTTAGTTTTTGGCGTTAAATTGAAATGGTTAATCAGACATGAAATTGTCCTCCTTCCTGTGGAGTTCATTGATGAGCTATCATACAGACGACCCACATCTAACCACGCAGGAGTTGCAGGGGCTGAGGGCTGGCAGAAAATGTCGTCATGCCTGATGTGAACAGCGTGAAATGGAGATTTTGGATAAGCGTGATGTTAGACTGAAACCCGATTATACTATGATCAACAGCCATAACTAATTGGACGATTGATTTCTTTTCTACGGTTAGATCCAAAAGGAGGGCAACAGTAGACCAAACAGGCGACTTATAGCAGCCAGGCGAATTTTCACCGTTCCTGACAGTGCATTATCCCACGTGACGAATCCTAGGTAGTCCGCAACACATTATGTTTAAACATTAAAAGGTTCCCATATGTGTTATGCATAATGTCCTGCTATAAAGCTAACATAAATATGGAGGTATCTCAGTGTTTATTGCAGCTGTTCGCACTGTGCAAACACGGCGCCATGTTTATTCTGCAGTGGGTTTGGCGGAATTAAATACATACTTAAAAGGCATTGCGCATTTAATCTCTCATACTATGATTATAAAAAGTAATTAATGGATAATGGATTAATGAAAGTAATTAACTTTCAAGAAGGGGTTTGACAGACTTGGTTTACATTGAAACTGTAACATGGAGCGCATTTTGGGAAATAGTGATTGTAAGTACTAGATTATACGTTTAAGGAAAGAGTCTGTGGTTTCGTTGTAATATCGGTGAATGTCGTCATTGGCCACATAAAGGATGACGGACTTAGTTTAACCACCATGAAGTTAGATAGTGCTCAAGAAGCAGCATGTATGCAACAGAAAACCTGTCAAGTTTTTTTTTTTATATCGACGTGGCTAGAATCCATGTATCGATTTCCTCTGAAATCGCAAATGCAATAAGATAACAGTCTACACGTTATTTTTCAGGTAATCAGTCGTGTAACTCTTATTAGCACAGTGTGCTGTGTTTGAAGAACGGCACCTTTTCATTAATCAGCACGGTGTGCTGTGTTTGAAGAACGGCACCTTTTCATTAATCAGCACAGTGTGCTGTGTTTGAAGAACGGCACCTTTTCATTAATCAGCACAGTGTGCTGTGTTTGAAGAACGGCACCTTTTCATTAATCAGCACAGTGTGCTGTGTTTGAAGAACGGCACCTTTTCATTAATCAGCACGGTGTGCTGTGTTTGAAGAACGGCACCTTTTCATTAATCAGCACAGTGTGCTGTGTTTGAAGAACGGCACCTTTTCATTAATCAGCACGGTGTGCTGTTTGAAGAACGGCACCTTTTCATTAATCAGCACAGTGTGCTGTGTTTGAAGAACGGCACCTTTTCATTAATCAGCACAGTGTGCTGTGTTTGAAGAACGGCACCTTTTCATTAATCAGCACGGTGTGCTGTGTTTGAAGAACGGCACCTTTTCATTAATCAGCACAGTGTGCTGTGTTTGAAGAACCGCACCTTTTCATTAATCAGCACAGTGTGCTGTGTTTGAAGAACGGCACCTTTTCATTAATCAGCACGGTGTGCTGTGTTTGAAGAACGGCACCTTTTCATTAATCAGCACGGTGTGCTGTGTTTGATGAACGGCACCTTTTCATTTATTAGCACAGTGTATTGCGTTTGAAGAACCGCACCTTTTCATTTATCAGCACAGTGTGCTGTGTTATAAGAACCTCACCTTTTAGACCACAAAGGTTTCAGCTCTCCTCTTACCGCGGAAGTTTCAAGTTTCAGCCGACATTAATAGACTAGCTTCGTGACGCGGAAATGTTCAGGCGTTACCTCCATTCTAAATGAATGTCTGCTTACGTTTGCTGCAGCGGTACGACTTTGATCGATGGAAGCGTAGAGCCCAAGTTGGAGAAGTTTGCCCACTGTATAGACGTGTTACGGCATATGTATTATGAGGCCATTGTTCACCGTTCACATGGTGTGATTGAACAGCAATATCTCATGTCGCCACCAGGCAGAGAAATCTTCTAGACAAGGTGAGGATCTCGCGTGGCGACATTGTTACTACGCGTGGGCTTGTTGATTTTTTTAGTACAGTCAGGAATACCTATACATGTAAGTCGTTGTCAGAATGTAGTGACATTCCGCCAGTTCTTCCGCTTATTATCGCATATTTTTCTTCACTATGTGGCAATCCAACACAAGGCGCTTTGGGAATAGAGCTGTAAAGAAATTAACTCTGTACACAGTAAAATACAGACATAGCTTAATGGCGACAATTATATTAGATGGTTGATGGTAGGTAATATCAGTCAGTATGGAAATATATACAGCCTCCGATTTCATTCCAGGAAGCGAATATTGTCGCGATAATAGGCAAGCCAGAAATGACGCGAGGCTGTTCATCCATAACAACAACTGTAAAGAAGTGTTTGATGTGGATGCTGATCCCAGGGCTGCTATCCCTGATAAAATACAGTCCTGTTCATTTAATTACCTATTCGCTGGACAGACCGACATCGCTCACTGTATTTGAAGTTACGCGACATTAACAGTTTGTCTTGTTAACCGGAAACACACTGTATTTGCCCGGAAAGGACAATAGCTCTCAGCTATGGCTGCCTTGGCGTCAATGAGGAATACATTAATCTGTTTGTAATGACAGCAGAAGATCTTCTCTTTCAGGAGTAGGTTGATAAAAGGCGTTTAATCTTTATTCACGCTATACCATTCAAATGATTCTTTTGAAACTTTGTGGATGAAAATGAATTTGATGTCACATAGTGTCACATATCCCCAAACGCCATTAGACTAATTAGACTCCATGGGAATGCAGTTTTAATTCAAGAAAAACTCCATCATAAGTCATGTGTTACTTCCCTCCATAATGCTGACCTATGTCGTATAGTCGTGTGTTCCTTTCAACGATAATGCTGGTCGCCGTCGTATGGTCGTGGGTTCCCTCCCACCATAATGCTGTCCGCCGTTTTATGGCTGTGGGTTCCCCCCCCCCCCCACCATAATGCTGGCCGCCGTCTTATGGCTGTGGGTTCCCTCCCACCATAATGCTGGCCGCCTTCGTATGGTCGTGGGCTCCCTCGCACTATAATACTGGCCTACATCGTATGTTTGTGGATTCCCTCCCATCATAATGCTGGCTGCCGTCGTATGGTCGTGTGTCCCTTTCAACCATAATGCTGGCCGCCTTCGTATGTTCGTGGGTTCTTTCCCACCATAATACTGGCTGCCGTCTTATGGTTGTATGTTCCCTCCCACCATAATGCCGGCCGCCGTCGTATGTTCGTGGGTTCTTTCCCACCATAATGCTGGCCTACGTCTTATGGTCGTGGGTTCCCTCCCATTATAATGCCGGCCGCCGTCGTATTGTCGTGGGTTCCCTCGCACCATAATACTGGCCTACGTCTTATGGTCGTGTGTCCCTTCCAACCATAATGCTGGCCGCCGTCGTATGGTTGTATGTTCCCTCCCACTACAATGCCGGCCGCCGTAGTATAACTGAAATGTTCGTGTAAAACATCAGTCAGATAAATAAATCAATTCTTTCATTCTCGTCATATCCTCCAAAGGGATGCTTGACAGCATTATTCTTCCGTGCATACCCTGAACTTCACGGATATGACGTGGTCCTTCTGCATTATTTAAAAACACAGCAAGATTATGACATGCGCCCATTTTTATTCCTTGTCTCCGGGTAAGTGGAATGAAGACTACATCAGAATGCCTGTAGCGGAACAACTCCTAAGATGGCGCGTATCTTGATGTCCCGTTTCATCATACTCAGACCACCGAGTTCTTTATTATTTCGCATGATATTTTCCAACAGTCTGAAATAAAACTACTATAGCAAGGCAAACGACCGGCTTTTTAGGTATGTGCCAAGAATTTCCGTTATGATGGATAAATCGCTGCAGGAGGACAATATAGCCTATTTGACGACCTCAGATAATGTGGCTTCTGTCCACAAAGTCAAGGATTCCAGGAAGCTGTATCACAATGATGAATTCTTTTCCGGCAAGCCACTCAGAAAAAGCTTTAAAATTCCTCTTGGACAGAACAAGAGAGAAACCAGATATGTGGCTGTAATTAGATATCACATTTATCTCTCTTCCAAAGCCGGCCATCTTCAATTGTCCCAGAGACCACCAGTCTATCATACAAACGCTAACAGCTCGCTCTGGTGGACGCGTGTTGATGAAACAACCTGCTTCAGTTAGCAAATTTAGTCGCTTTCTTGCATTATTTGTCCAGTTCAGTTGTAAAGTGCAATGACAATTGATTGTTTTAATGAAGCTGTTGTTAGGTTCTACGGAGAGTCAGAAAAAATGTCACATATCACACACAACAGATAATGAAGCCTATGTCGAGAAGGCGCCCATGACTTTTGAGACAGATGCGTCACGATCTAAGACTAGCCATTATAGTTTTGTGAGAAATATTGGCATCGATATTTATTTAAGCTTTGATATTAGCACTCGGCATTTCCTATAAGCATTTAAGTAAAGGGCCACTTGGATCACTGGAATGTATCATCTACATATCTCTTAGATATCGGCCTATACCTTTACAAACATGGCATGTTTGTTGAATACTCTTACATCATGTAGATGTAAATAATTCTCTTCGTGTAACAACCTTGACCTATGGATTAGAGCCACAGGCTGAACAATGCATACTAATAGCAATTATTACGGAACGCCAGTGAGACAGATTGACCTGAAGACTTTACGCTACATTGTTAGTATATTGGTAAAACACAACGGAGAGAAAACACTTGGCGTCCTAAATTTGTCTGTTCCGCACATAAAAATTCTTAGGTAAAAGTGAATTTAACATCACAAGCTGATCCAAATTACATCCTGTTTTTTTGCTACAATATATGTATCTGAGGAATACGTTATTAATATAATTATAACATTATAATTCTCTCAAGTTTATGATCAAAAACAAAATGTGCTAAATTCTTGGCAACAAAAATCTTAATTGAACGAACTTTTTCTTTGATGTGAAAAGACACTGAAAACAAATCCTTTCTAAACCCGTCAAAAAATTCCATCCAGGAATTCCTTGTGTCAATGACAAAGATAATGTAAAAATCGAAATGACAATATATGTTGACCATACATTCGCATATGGAAAAGCTTAATTCGCAGAACCGGTGCACAAGAATAAAATTGGTAGGTAACATCTGTTAAAGCTTTGTTTTTTTCCTAAAGCCCTACTTGACTTTAGAAGAAAATTCAGCACGAATTAATTTGTTTCGAAATTTGGGTCACGTTTGTTCGCACAGCATCAAAAGAATCTCGAGTGGAAAAGAAAGGGCAAAGGTTTAACTGCCAATATACTCAACACATATCACACTTGTCAACACAGCCATAAATGCTTCACAAAACATCCGAAGACAGATGGTTTGCTCGGTCAACTTGTTTTTGATCTTGTCCACAGCTGATTGTTTACTTTTCTTTCACCGATCCAGTGTTATATCGAATCTCTGGACATCGGCCAAATCCAACAAGGAAGGCAGGAGCACTTTACCCCGCCAATAGAGCTGTCTTAGTCAGGTCACGAACAGGTCTCCTCAGCTGACCATATAACCTGATAAAATGATAAAAAAAAAACATTCATCTCTGGTGAACAATTTCCGACAAATCATATGGGATGATAATTAGAGTAATCCATTAATATAAAGTAAAAATAATGGTCTTTTATTTCCTTTCACTTTGTTTTGCTTCCCTTATCTAAATAATGGATAACCAAGTAATTTGTCGATACATCTATTGTTTCTTTCACACACTCGTTCATTATATATTCATTTATTTCTAGATTCCTCAAGAGTTAACCTTTGGGGGAAAGTACTTACATATGATAAGCACAATAGTTGGTAGTTTAACTGCATACTTGAATATGATCAATCTTGCTTCCAAGGTAAAAAATTCGCATTACCTTACTTATGTTGTTAGCTCTGGCTAATCTATAGCAAATCCTAAATGTTATTAGTGGCAGTCATAAGACCTATATTTTCGACTCTAGGCAAGAACAAAAAATCGATTACTTGGGGGTAGGGGAGATCTTGCCATCAAATCACACTTATGCCACGTCTCTCAACACTTTGTATGACTATTGATATGTGATTTGTGGCAATCATTTGTCACGCCAGGTTTGATCGATGAGTGACATGTCAATACGGGGATAATCAGTCACATGTATACGTCGAAACGAATCCCTTTATGGAAGCATTGCGGGCTAAACCCAGGAATTAAGTCGTCAAGCAACTCTGATAAGGTAACATGGCCGCTAGAATGAACAGGAATCAGATTGGATTTTCCACTCACAAGACGATTAGCATTCCAATTTTCTTTTCTCTCCGAGCCAGTCCATGGGTAGGTAATCCCTTTCTTCTCAGACATCTTGGACGTTGCATGACACTTCCAGATCTCATATTAAACTGAACATTCATTCAGCCACATCATTTCTGTAGTATGCTAATGAATGCATTCATTGTCAACTTTCAACAAACAACGACTTACAATAACCAAAACCCGAAGTAGGTTATGTTATTTTATTGCTTTTAACGCTTCTCTAATCAACGGACACATTTAGTCAGATCATATGTCTCTTGCTTTCTTGCGTGATTACTTATTAAGATGAACGTAAACTCTTACAAAAAATATGTGTTTCATTACGTATTAAATCTAGGCTAAATAAGTTGACTTTCACAAATGGATCCAAAGATCATTTGGGCTATATTTCCAGTTAAAACATAGACCTCTTAGGCTGTGAAGTCTATTTGATACACGTTGTTAATACGTTAATTTCAGCAGAATCAAATCACACATTCTCATTTTGCGACGACAGTATACTAAATCGCGCCTGGGGAAATGTTCAAGAAATACTGACTCTACTGAAATCTAGTCATTGTTGTCGACTAGATAAACATACCTTATTTGTATTCTGTTATACCTGCTTTTTTTCTCTCGTCTAAAGAAGTATGTTGGCAATAAATCAGTTTCTCTTCATATATATATATATATATATATATATATATATATATATATATAAATGCTGAAATACCAGAAATAAAGCCGAAGTTATCATTTACATTTGTGGTAAGAGAATTCGGTAGAAAAAGTTGGGATTACATGTATTTTGTCGTCCTCTCTATCACTCATGCTATTTTTGATATCTACCACGGTAGATAATTCACAAATGCCTTACAGCCAAGAAACATCAACGGTTTTAAACTTCCCTCCCTTAAAATAAACTTCGGTTCCAACAGTCCTCTGAAATGGTGTGGTCCACGGTCGAGATGTTGCGTCGTAAGTCTGTTCTTCTCTGACGTTTGACCCGTGGACGTTTAACGTTGCATATAGAAGGGAAATCCAAAGAGTAATAGAATTCTAATTTTAACCCCTGTAGTTTTGCCAGGAGGTTTTAGTCGATAAAATTTTTTATGTCAAAGTTTCTTGGTATTGACTCTTTCAAAAGTACTTCTTTTCATTCAAAGAAAAAACAAAACAAATCGATTTAAAGTAGATCGAAAAATCAAACACTTGACGCTCTCATGAACTCGCCATCGACGACAAAATGTCAAATCGAAAACACAACATACGAAGCAGAAAGCACCAAATTTTAAAATCGATGAATGGCGGCCACGAATCATTTTGTATGCGCACAAGCCGCATATTGATGAAACCCGAGGAGACGCAGGGGGTAAAAAGCTGAATGGTTATTGAGGATAAAAAGTTTAGCATAAAGCAAATAATATCGATCTTTATTCACCAGAAGAGAAATAGACTTTGGGCCAAATGCCAAGGGTGACTAAGTATACTTAACCAATTGTGACTATTATGGTAACCAGGCCTGGCCAAGATTGTGACCAGAGTGATCATTATGGTAACCAGGTGTGACCATTATGGTTATCAAGTGTGTCCATTATGGTAACCAGGTGTGCCTATTGTTGTAACCAAGTGTGATCATTAGGTAACCAAGTTTACCCATTATAGTAAACAGGTGTGTCCATTGTGGTAACCAAGTGTGACCATTAAAGTAATCAAGTGTGCCCATTATGGTAACCATGTGTGACATTACATTAACCAAACAATTGGTTGTTCAGGTTTAAGCATTTAATTTGTTTTAATATTTTCAATAATTTTCAAATCAAATCGCAAAAAGGTGAAATCATTTATGGATAAACGAATGCGTACATTTATTTATCCGCCTATTTGGCCATTTAGAATTCTTGGTAAAATACATCCATCAAATATGGCGCCATGGGTGAATAAGCCTGCATTAAAGACTCCACTAAAATGAATTATATATATTCACGATGTATGTACGATTTCTTTTCCCAGGTTTCCCTGGATTGCTGGTAAAATCTAATCTCTTCTCCTTGGTGTTTTAGAGATTGCTGGTAAAATCTAATCTCTTCTCCTTGGTCTTTTAGAGATTGCTGATAAAATCTAATCTCTTCTCCTTGATGTTTTAGAGATTGCTGTTTAAATCTGATCTCTTTTCCCGGTTTGATCTTCTTTCCCTGGGTTGTTAGAGATTGCTGTTTAAACCTGATCTCTTCTCCCCCGTGTGTTAAAGATTGCTGTTTAAATCTGATCTCTTTTCCCTGGGTTATTAGAGATTGCTGTTTAAATTTGATCTCTTTTCCCTGTGTTCTTAGAGATTGCTGTTTAAATCTGATCTCTTCTCTCCAGTGTGTTAGAGATTGCTGTTTAAATCTGATCTCTTCTCCCCAGTGTGTTAGAGACTGCTGGTAACATCTCTTTATATCCGTTCTGAAAAAAAAGTTGAAGCAGCTAATTTAATTTGACTTGCTGCCCTAACACCATTCCAAGCACAAGGTATAAATAGCTTATAGTTAATAATGAAATGTTCAAATCGATAAAAATCATCAATTTATCATTTTCACGAAAACTTCGTCTGGTTGATCAGCCTTGGTGTTCTGGTATCAGAATGAATGATAAGCGCTTAACATTATCACAGACAGAATCTCATCCATACCGTGGCGAGACTGATGTAAAAAGACAGTCGATTATCATGGACATGTTTAACCACAGATCATAACGGCAAACGGCCAAGACTAGTTTTACATGAGATGTCACTTTTGGTCCTTCACTAAATTGCACGTATTTACGTGGCCGGCTATTTGGCTCGGGGAATGATGTCATGTACTTGAAACAATATATTCATCCAATACTGTGTGATCAAAGGATAAATCAGAAATGAAATCCTTCAGTAAAATGATGAAATCCCGTCTTGAAAATAAATCTCAGGACAAATACAATCTCTTTGACAGTCATTAGACCACCTGGCTTCTGTCAGCAAAGATAAGCCCCTCAGGAAAGCTAACCTGAGGCCTAAATTACAACGATGTTAGATTCAACTCTCCAGCCGTAACTCCAGCCGCTTTATTCTCAAGTTATGGACCATACATTTATCATCATTTCTGGAAATTAAATTATTCTTTTCTTAAAAGACACTGCCTGACATTTTCTGCACCAAAACAAATGAAGATGTGAATGCCTTCAGTTGCTGTATTTATACTATCCATATGAGAAATGGATGCCAACTTCAAACTTAGCCATTAGACATTTGGCGTTACACACTCTGAGACACAAGCATTACTGAGTACCGTTTCATGATTGATGACAATTGATGCTATATTTATATATAACTGTCTGAGTTACAACTTACATCCTTCATATAGAATCGATTTCCTGTTCCCCAACTTTATCACGTTGTCTTAGTACAACAACAATCAAAAAAAATTTAATCAATTGTTTTCTGAAATGCCAGTGTCTCTCTTCAGCTTAAATTGTTCTTTAAAGCTAAATTACTGCACAACCAACACTGCCTTTAGGTCTGTCGACAACGTATACATTACAGAGAATGTATAGATCAAAATCGTTTTTTTTTGTACAGAACATGGTATGGTTACATGGCGCATTAATCTTTCTTGCCGAGTCGGCCATCTTCATTTATCACTGACACTCAAACTACTCTTGAATAAACAATATCAGCTACCTCTACTTTAACAGCTTGATATACTTTATACCTGTTGAAGCAGGTCATCCCTTTGTACATAAACACTGAAGTATAATGCTGTTAGATATACAGTAAACATCACTATACCAAAAATACTCGTACATGTTTCTTTAAAATAATAAATTCTGTAAATTTTACCAATGTGACGTTTTTAAATATAGGAAGACAAGGTATTTTTGGTAAAACGATCATTGTGAACTCCAAATTCTACTGTCAATGATTCATCTTTATAATAGCAGTGAATGCCGTTACTGGCCACATCCAAGATTACGGTGTTTATGATACCAGTGAATGCCGTTCCTGGCCACATCCAAGATTACGGTGTTTATGATACCAGTGAATGCCGTTACTGGCCACATTCAGGATTATGGTGTTTATGATACCAGTGAATGCCGTTACTGGCCATCATCCAGGATTACGGTATTTATGATACCAGTGAATGTCGTTATTGGCAATCACCCAGGATTACGGTATTTATTATACCAGTGAATGCCGTTACTGGCCATCATCCAGGATGACGGGATTTATGATACCAGTGAATGCCGTTACTGGCCATCATCCAGGATTACGGTGTTTATGATACCAGTGAATGCCGTTACTGGCCATCATCCAGGATTACGGTATTTATGATACCAGTGAATGCCGTTACTGGTCACATTTAGGATTACGGTGTTTATGATACCAGTGAATGCTGTTACTGGCCACATCCAGGATTACGGTGTTTATGATACCAGTGAATGCCGTTACTGGTCACATTTAGGATTACGGTGTTTATGATACCAGTGAATGCTGTTACTGGCCACATCCAGGATTACGGTGTTTATGGTACCAGTGAATGCTGTTACTGGCCACATCCAGGATTACGGTGTTTATGATACCAGTGAGTGTCATTACTGGCCACATCCAGGATTACGGTGTTTATGATACCAGTGAATGCCGTTACTGGCTACATTTAGGATTACGGTGTTTATGATACCAGTGAATGCCGTTACTGGCCATCATCCAGGATTACGGTGTTTATGATACCAGTGAATGCCGTTACTGGCCATCATCCAGGATTACGGATGTGATTTAACCACCATGAGAAAGTGCCGTGCTCAAGAAGTGACATGTACAGATCTGCAAGTTCCTTTTAGAAGAAGTTTCCTTTCTTCTCTAAGGTGATGTAGCTGGAATTTATGTATCGATTTGTTCTGAAATAGTACATGTACAGGGATAGAACAGTGACTTGAGGAAAAAGAGCCATTTTAACACGTATTGTTTCTTTGTGAGAGTTTGCATGTGAGAAGAGCAGCATGCTACATTCTGTAGGTCCATACTTTTGAAATCCCACAAACACACCATGAAGGATATAAGTGTTATTGTCTACCCTACGTATGTTTCCTGTGTGCCTGGCGATGGCATTCTGGTCGATTTTAAAGGATATATAAAAAGTAGGATAAAAGGACGAGTTGGGTTTGATGGAACAAGAGGAAATATATGGCAAAAAAAAAGAAGAAACTTTTTTTTCATTTTTGAGGAATGTTTTACATTTCTTAAAAGCTATTTTATGCATTTTTCCGTCAATAATCGGAAACATTCGCAAATTATATCATCTTTGAAAATACTGGAAACTGGGGATCAGCTTAGTGTCCCCAACAAAATTGTTTTGACATCTATTATCGTTGCCGTCTCCACAGCTAGCTATTTAATCTCCCGATTTATCGCTGGAGCCTTGGGAAAACTGTAGTTTAAAGCCATTTTACGCCTCAGGAAAAAAGCTGTTAAGTTACATCGGCGTCATTCCCCGTCCTCTTAAATCGCGTTATGATTTCGGAATTCCATTATCCCTGTACAACTTTATGATTAAGAATTCTACGTAAAAGTTTCATAAACATAAAGGGTGTTTTACCAAGTTTTTATTATACCTGTCCTGTATATTAATCGGCGAACGTGTTCTTTGTCGACGTAAATGGAGTCAATCGTAGACCAGTGCGATTTGTGGTTCTAAAGAATTTACAGAGTTTAACAAAATTAGAACGCATTAGAACGCAAATTAGAAATTAGAGCTTTTGATGTATTCTTTACATACCATAGTTTTAAACACCATAAAAGTTTCCGCACCGAAGTTTCGAGTTTCAGGTATAAGGCGATTTTCATTGACTGGCTCCATGGCGCAGAACTGTTCAGGCATCTTTCCCATTCTCCACGGCTGGGGGCTTAACGTTTTGCGGTAACGATAAGACTGGTCGATGGAAGAGGAGAGCGCAAGGTAGAGAAGTTTGCCCGTTGTATAGACGAGTTACGGCTTACGCCATGTATTAAGAGGCCATTGTTCACCGTTCACGTTCAAGTGGTATGACTGGACAGCAATTTCTCACAGCGCCACCGGGCGGATAAATCTGTCAGAGGAGCTCCAGATCTCGCGTGGAGACGTTGTTACCATGTGTGGGCCTGTTGACTTACCCATACATGAAAGTCGTTGGAAGGATGAGGTGATATTCTGCATTGAGTCCATAAATGTAGTCACATCCAGGGCAGTCCTACTCTGGAGTTATGGAGAAGAATCTTGTGTCTTATTATCCCACGTTTTTTCTTCAATACCTCACCGTTCATACAAGGCGCTTAGCGAAATGAGATGTAATCCAGTGAGTACAGCACACAGTACAAGGCTGACATCGCTTGATGGCAACGATTATATTAGGCGGTTGATGGAAGGTAACATCAGTCACCATGGAAATAGACACAGCGCCTGATTTTATTCCGAGAAGGGCATATTGTGGCGATAATCGGCAAGTCACAAGCGACGCGAGGCTGTCATCTTCCCTTCATCCATGAACTCATCGTCGGAAAAAAGTTTTTGATGTGGATACTGACCCTTGGGCTGCTATCCCTGATAAAATACAGTCCTGTTCATTTAATTACCCATGCACAGGACTGACTGGCGTCACTGTCTTGATTTGAAGTTACGTGACATTACCTGGCTGTCTTGTCAACCGTAAACCCACCGTATTTGCCCGCAGAGGACAACAGCTCACAGTTACGGTTTTTTAGGCGTCAGTGAAGGATACTTCAACGCGTTTGTAACGGCCACAGAAGAACTTCTAGTAAAGCACAAGACTGATATAACATGTTGGTGTTTAATCTTTGCTCACGCTAAGTCTCATGCAATTTACAAGGATTCTTGGAAAATGAACTTGATGTCAGATCATCTACTACCTATTGTCTCATGGGTACCAGGAAGGCCATCGCAGTGCAGCTTTACTGAGTCCAAGAAATTTTTCACCGGAAAAATTTTTTAAAAAGCAATGTCATTGCAGACTATTGATATTATTTATTCAAAAAATACTTTAGCATTTGTCAGACGTATAGCTGATTAAGTGGATGAAACAAGGAAATACACAGCTGATCAAATACAACCTTTTTATCACCAAGTGATTATATGGACGCTTTCTTGAGAAGAATGTGGTTACTGACTTACACGATGGTTTTATAGGTTGGAAATAATGTTTTTCTGTCATTTTTACACCTTTGTCATTTGCATACATGGCCTACGAGAAGACTGTCGCTGATTAATATACAGAACAGGGATTAAAAACTGCGGATTTTCAACTTGATTAAATACCGTTTAAGTTATGAAAAGTTTACGTAATCATAAAATTGCATAGGGATTTCGGCATGGATTTCCGAAATCACAGCCACTCACAAGAATGGGGATTTAAATCTTCCACATCGTATTTACCAGGAAAACATAAAGCACCGATCACACTGAGCGATTTGTCTGATCGACTCGACGAATGCAACCTGGGGAATGAATATTTTCAAAGCTGTCTGTATTCCTTACATGAATAGTACATTTGGGTACTAAAGTTCATGCGTTCTAATTTTGTTAAACTCTGTAAATTCTTTAGAACCACAAATCGCACTGGTCTACGATTGACTCCATTTACGTCGACAAAGAACACGTTCGCCGATTAATATACAGGACAGGTATAATAAAAACTTGGTAAAACACCCTTTATGTTTATGAAACTTTTACGTAGAATTCTTAATCATAAAGTTGTACAGGGATAATGGAATTCCGAAATCATAACGCGATTTAAGAGGACGGGGAATGACGCCGATGTAACTAATCTTCAGATTGTGCAGAAAACGGAATATTATTGACGAACGCTACATGAATAGGTGGTTAAATAACTAATGAGTTAAAACAGCATAGTCAACTTGGTTTAAGAGCCACTTATAACTTGACTTATAATTTGTCTCATAACTTCGATTTTACAAAAAACGAATCAGATAGGTATGCTCAGTTCCTGTGTAAAAGCTTTCTGAGTACACGGCTTCCTTGATTGTATAGCATGTTTCGATTGTACAACTTTGTAATCGCAGAATCACTATCAGAAAGAGCCAAAACAACAAGAAATGCAGTGCTGAAATTGTGATTGGGAGCCCCTTACAAGGGAAACGTGCATCTGAACACATGGGACTGATTACTGTGAATTATGATCAATTCACCAGTGTTGCTTCTGTCTCATCTATCCCGGTCATGAACTCACACTATCTGTCCCTCATTGAAGACTATAAAGACGTCTTTGACAGTGAAAAAATAGGTACTCTACCAAGTGAAGTGCACCTCTATACAGACAGTTCTGTTGTACCTGAAGTCTCTCCTGCTAGTCGAATACCTGTCGCTATGCAAGACAAAGTTAAACTCCCACGTCTTGAGAAACAAGGAGTTATCTCCACTGGAGAAGTACCGACTGACCCTTCCCTTTAAATAAGACATTGAAACGTGAACGACACCAATTAGCCTACCTGCAATGGAAGAAAACTAACTGGACTCTCTAAAGCTGAAACTTTCTCAAAACTGGATCTCTCTTCTGGATATTGGCATGTAGTCTTGGAGTCAAGTCTCCTCATTATCTTTCAAACTCCTCTCGGAAGGTACAGATGGCTTTGTCTTCCGTTTGGAGCAAGTGTTAGTTCTGAAATATTCCAGAAGCACCTCGCTCAGGTACTGGACGGCCTAAATGGAATTCTGAATGTGTCAGATGACATGGTTGAAGGATCAGGTGATACTCAGGACAAATCTCAAGTCGATCATGACGCTAACCTTGTAGCTCTATTACAACATAGTGGAGAGAAAGGCATTAAAGTCATTCTACCCAAGCCAGAATTTTGTTTTCTTAGACACAAAGTGACCGGTGAAGGTTTGAAACCTGATGCTGAGACGGCTGAAGCGGTAACTAAATTAGAAGCCCCAGCTAATGTGGAAGGGACTGAACCGAACAGTCAACTACGTCTCTGAAGTTTTGGAACTAATACGACAACTAACTCGAAAGACGTTCCGCGGAATTGCTCTCATCTCCAGGGCGCAGCTTTCAGTGAAGTGATACGACCCGCTAGTCAAGCACCTCTCTTGGAATTATATTACCTAAAAATGGGCTTCGTTATCCAGTGCGACACGGTGTTCCATGTGAAGTAAAATGGGCTTCGTTATCCAGTGCGACACGGTGTTCCATGTGAAGTAATTTCAGGCCTTGGACCTCACTTTATCTCTGAGACTTTGAACACCTACTGGGCAGCCCAACTCAACAACAGACTAATGGGAAAGCAGAATCACCAGTTTAGACTTCAAAACGACTACTGCGTAAACCCAAGGAGCGAAGGATCATTTCCTTGCTCTTCTTGATTTTAGGAATCCATGAATCTAAGGAAATGACAGTAGCATTGTTCAGGGTCTCATGAACAGACGTGCTAGACCTCTTCTTCTTTTGTCAATGAACGTACTAAAACCAAGAGCCAGCCTAGAGTCTTCTTGAAACAAATCCCTGCTGAAAAAAACAATCCAACAGGTCAAACAGGTACATCACTACAACATAGGTAAGAGTAATCTACACAGCCTATCAGCAGGTGATATCAGCTATCAGCATTCGCACTGAATGCGACCGTTCATCAAAGGGAATGGTGTGTGGTCCAAAGCAACAGAAATGCCTAAACGAGAGATCATATGAAACCTCTGATGGAGTCTACAGACGCAATGGACATCACTTGAGAGCAACTGCGGCCTCGAAGTCAGCAGAACCACAACAATCCCCACCTCAAATTGTGCGTGCTCCTTCCAGTCCAGAGACATCTCAATGACCCACTACAAACTACGCCAGACCTATAATCCGTGAACAGTCAAACAACAGCTCTTGAAAACCAACTTCCCCTGATGCTTCACCAGATGTAAACCCATCTTAATCGTGTTGTGAAGCGCCCGCCTTATCTGATTGACTTTGTGCAAAGCGACTGATAATCCGACTGTGAAAGCAAATGTAACAGTAAAGCCTTAATATTTGTTTCCTATAACAGTCAAAATTTATGCTGGATTTATATCTTCGTTTGTTTCATACATCTGTGATTTAATGTAACAGTAATTGTGTTAATCTGTTCGCGTTCTAAAATAGGCTTGTGCGAACTAAGGACTTTGTGAATGAAATGGACATTCTCTGAATGGAAAGATGTACATCGCTCAGATTCTCATGACACCGAAGCTCCCAGAAAAGGAAGGATGTCGCCAAGCAATGACTGCTCCCTCATCCTGCAGTACAACCTAATGTAGTAAAGTCAACCACAGCTTGATCTACTCTCTGCTCTCCTTTATTACCTTTTCTTCACATATGAAGAATGACACAAAGGTTAAGCCAAAAAAAAAAAGATTCCGTCATGCTTCTGGAACATAGCTTATTTCTTTCGTGCTCTTCACACCTACAGAAGGGATGATGGACCACTTTATTCTACCATGGACGCGCTGTACTTCACAAATAAAGTGTTGTCTTCCTACAGTATTTAAAAACAGAACAGGAAAATAATGGTACAGCCATCAACAGTGTTTATGACAGGCATTCATTTTATTCCTTGTTTGTAGAGAAGTGGAATGATGACTTTAAAACAGACGGGCTTTAGCGGAACAACTCCTGAGATTGCGTTTATCGTCATGTGCCCTGCAATCATGACTGGAAGATCCAGTTCTGGATGACTCCTCATAATAAATATGATATATTTTCCCAGATTCTTATATATATTTGTTATATTTTTCACACTGAACAATAGAACATAGGAGGACAATTTCTTTGACGATCTCAGCTCTATTTTTGAAAACGCTTCCTGTTTTTGGGGCCCAAAATAAATGAATGTGTAAAAGGTATAAATTTTACGATCTGTACTTGTCACCCTTTCTAGTAATTAATCATAACAATTCTTAAATTATCAATGTCTCCTTTCAGTTTTCAAAAGCTGTTTTGGCATGTCTTCCTGAATCTCAAACACCCCAATAGTTGTGTCGACATTGAGCGTGTGCAAGTTTCCGTTAAGTGTTCTAAAAGTTAAAAAAATATTTACCCACCATATCAACCACGGGCTTGTCATGATGTCTTGCTTGAATTCAGGAAAATAGACCTCCAAAATCATGTCGACATCATTTGTTCCAAAATTTCGGTCACGTTTGTTCACACAGCATGAAAAACATTTCGAGTGGCAAAGAAACGGCCTTCTGACCACATTTTGTAATTCTCACTGTGTTTAACTGCCAAGATGCTCTCCAACTCTCCAAACGTACCACACTTGTTGACACAGCCATGCAGACTGCACAAGATAGATGATTTGCTGGTTCAACTTGTTTTGCTCTTGTGTTCAGCAGATTGTTTGCTTTTCTCTTGCCGATCGCATATTATATCGAATCCCAGCACATGATCCAAAATCAACGCGGAAGTAAGGAGCACTTCACCCCTATACCGAGGTGTCTTAGTCAGGCTCTGAGCAGGTTTCCCCAGCTGACCTTCTAAACGTGGAGGACTGGCTCTGTAAAAAAGCTATCATCTCTGATCAACAAAGAGAGACAAAATATATGGGATGGTGAGAGTGCACATTTTTAATAATACAGCATCAATGGCTTGCCTTTTACACTCGTTTACACTTTTTTTTAACGTCTTTTATTTTCTCTCACGTTAATTTTCAATATATGGGTTGTTTCTTTTGTCGTCTTTATTTTCTCTCACGTTAATGCTCAGTATATGGGTCGTTTCTTTTGTCGTCTTTATTTTCTCTCACGTTAATGCTCAGTATACTGGTTGTTTCTTTTGTCGTCTTTATTTTCTCTCACGTTAATGCTCAATATATGGGTCGTTTCTCTTGACGTCTTTATTTTCTCTCACGTTAATGCTCAATATATGGGTCGTTTCTTTTGTCGTCTTTTATTTTCTCTCATGTTAATGTTCAGTATATGAGTTATTTCTTTGTCGTCTTTATTTTCTCTCACGTTAATCCCCAGTATACTGGTTGTTTCTTTTGTCGTCTTTCACTTTCTCTTACATCAATGCTCAGTATATGAATTGTTCCTTTTGTCGTCTTCATTTTCTCTCACGTTAATGCTCAGTATATGGGTCGTTTCTCTTGTCGTCTTTATTTTCTCTCACGTTAATGCTCAATATATGGGTTGTTTCTTTGTCGTCTTGATTTTCTCTCACGTTAATGCTCAGTATGTGGGTTATTTCTTTTGTCGTCTTCATTTTCTTTCACGTTAATGCATAGTATATGGGTTGTTTCTTTGTAGTCTTTATTTTCTCTCACGTTAATGCTCAATATATGGGTTGTTTCTTTGTCGTCTTTTATTTTCTCTCACGCTAATGCTCAGTATATGGGTTGTTTTGTTTTTTTTGTTGTTGTTTTTTTTGGTCGTCTTTTATTTTCTCTCACGTTAATGCTCAGTATATGAGTTGTTTCTTTTGTCGTCTTCATTTTCTCTCATGTTAATGCTCAGTGTATGGGTTGTTTCTTTTGTCGTCTTCATTTTCTCTCACGTTAATGCTCAGTATATGGGTCGTTTCTCTTGTCGTCTTTGTTTTCTCTCACGTTAATGCTCAGTATACTGGTTGTTTCTTTTATCGTCTTTATTTTCTCTCACGTTAATGCTCAGTATATGGGTCGTTTCTTTTGTCGTCTTTATTTTCTCTAATGTTATTGCTCAGTATATGGGTTGTTTCTTTGTCGTCTTTATTTTCTCTCACGTTAATTTTCAATATATGGGTTGTTTCTTTTGTCGTCTTTATTTTCTCGCACGTTAATGCTCAGCATATGGGTCGTTTCTGTGTCGTCTTTATTTTCTCTCACGTTAATGCTCAGTATATGGGTTGTTTCTTTTGTTGTCTTGATTTTCTCTCACGTTAATGCTCAGTATAAGGCTTGTTTCTTTTGTCGTCTTTTGTTTTCTCTCACGTTAATGCTCAGTATATGGGTTGTTTCTTTTGTCGTCTTTTATTTTCTCTCACGTTAATGCTCAATATATTGGTTGTTTCTTTTGTCGTCTTTATTTTCTCTTAGGTCTTGAGGTTTATCGTCGTTCTGATAAAGTACATGAGAATTTATGTCAAAGGTTTCCTTCAAACTCTTCGCCTTTTCTCCACTATCTCACAACATCATATATAGGCCTATAACTTTTATCGTCAGTCTAGAAAATCTAAGGTGAAGCTCTAATCTTAATGGTAGCCAGTTTTATATAGGTCTACATTAGCCAATCAAGACAAGAACAATCGATTACAAGGCGACTGATCTTGTCATCAATCCATACTTAGGGCCATGGTAAATTGACACGTCCCTCAGCACTTTGTATGATATGTAATTTGTGTCAGTGGTCTGTCATGCCAGGTTTGATCGATGAGTGACATGTCAACACGAGGATAATCAGTCACAAGTATTCGGCGAGACGAATCCCTCTGTGACAGCAGAGCTGGGGAATCCCCCGCGGATTAACCCGTCCGAAAACCCTGACAAGGTAACATGGCCGCTAGAATGAACAGAAATCAGAATGAATTTTCCACTCACAAGATGCTTCACTTTTCCACTTTCTCTTCTCTCCGATCCAATCTGAGACAAACCCAGGGTAGGTAAGCCAAAGACGTGTGTTCTACAGAAATTTACCCGCGATCCCTTTCTTCCCAAGCATCTTGGACATGGCATCACAGCTTCTAGATCTCAAATGAAACTAAACATTCATTCAGCTACATCAGTTCTCTTGTAAGCTAATGAAGCTTCATTGTCAGCTTTCAACAAACGACGATTTACAACTGTCACACTAAATGAAATGATCAAACACGAAACCTGTTATAACGCTTTGTAATTAACGGACATACTTACTTAACTCATATATCCTTTGCTTTTTTGTGTAGTCACTTACTTAGCTGATATATCCCTTGCTTTCTTGTGTAGTCAATTACTCAGCTCATGTATCCCTTGCTTTCTTGTGTAGTCACCTACTTAGCTCATATATTCCTTGCTTTTTTGTATAGTCACTTACTTAGCTCATATATCCCTTGTTTTCTTTGTGTAGTCAATTACTCAGCTCATATACCCTTTGCATTATTGTGTAGTCACTTACTCAGCTCATATATTCCTTGCTTTCTTGTATAGTCACTTACTTAGCTCATATATAACTTGCTTTCTTGTGTAGTCAATTACTCAGCTTATATACCCCTTGTTTTTTGTGTAGTCACTTACTTAGCTCATATATCCCTTGGTTTCTTGTGTAGTCACTTACGCAGCTCATATATCCCTTGTTTTCTTGTGTAGTCACTTACTCAGCTCATATATCCCTTGCTTTCTTGTGTAGTCACTTACGCAGCTCATATATCCCTTGTTTTCTTGTGTAGTCACTTACTCAGCTTATATATCCCTTGCTTTCTTGTGTAGTTGCTTACTCAGCTCATATATCCTTTGCTTTCTTGTGTAGTCGCTTAATCGGTTCATATACCCCTATAGTTTTCATGTGTGCAAACTTCTTAAAATAAACGAAAAATTTTAAGTAATATATATATATATTTCATGACGTATTGCATCTGGGTTAAATGATGGACTATAAATAGGTGCAACTCTTCATCTTGCGACTACAGTATACAAAATCACGCCTAGGGAAATGTTTAAGAAATAATGACTCTTTATCTACTCATTGTTATTTACTAGATAAAGATACATTATATATATTCTGTTATACCTACCTTAAACCTTTACATATTTAGTATACACGAAAATTATGCAAACGTTGGGCAAATTACACAACCTTCGAGCCCATTTCGCTTGAGTCCCTCGTCTGGTGTTAAGGGCTGTCCGAGGGTATCTTGGGAAGGACCATACACTCAAAGCAATGGAGTGAAACAAGATGACAACAAATCAGTTTATCCTCACGTGTTTCCTCAGGCTGAAACACCAGAAATAAAGCCAAAGTTATCATTTACATTTGTGTCAGAGAATTCGACAGAAAGAGTTGAGAATACATGTATTTTGTCGTCCTCTCTATCACTCATGCTATTTTCGATACCCACCACAGTAGACAGTTCACTTCTAAAAGCCCTTCTCTGTGTGCTTTCCCGTTTTCTAACCTATGGTGGCATATCAGCCAAGAAACATCAATAGTTTTAAACTTCTCTCCCTTAAAATAAATTTCGGTTCCAACAGTCCTTTGAAATGGTGTCGTCCACGGTCGAGGCGTTGTGTCGCAAGTCTGTTCCAAAGCGTGCGCCTATTAAGGTACCAATTGTGCGCCTCTTTTGGCAAACCTATACCTGTTTTCATATGAATACGACTATATGCAGAAATTACTCAAAAGTAATATCTTTAAAGCCCGATCCTTTTCATTTACCAAGCGGTATATTGATGATTTACTGGCGTTAACTAACCCCCGTATTGCTGAAGCGGTGAAGGAAATCTATCCGCCTTCATTGGATTTAAAGGAGCAACAGATAGTCCTGATGGTACATTTTACTTGGATCTATATCTGTACGAAGACGAACACGGTCTCCTTTCACGACAAAAGCGATAATTTCAATTTTGATATTGTAAATCATCCTTATTTCTGCATATGGCGTATATAGGCCTATATATATATATATATATATATATATATATATATATATATATATATATATATATATATATATATATATATATATATATATATATATATATATATCGCCTTGTAGCATTTGTCAGATCCGGCGTTAATTGTGATGACTTTAATCTGCGTCACAAGTTGATAGTTCAAAAACTAGTTTGTCAAGGATACTCCATCAAACGTCTTCATTCTAAGTTTCTCAAAATTTACAATGAGTATAACACTCTCATTGGCAGGTATGGACAGAGCGTCCAGAATCTCTGGGCATCTGCATTGTGATCAACCATATAGACGGGGCTGTTATTTTTGTGTACAGATATATCACGTACGTGGTATTTAACAACACAGATGGCGCAGTGCAACCGTCTATCTTGTAGACAGCTTTTATACAGACCCGCATGCCATGTGTAACATCATAGATGGCGCCTCTTGTAGTATGAGATCTTTATATATTAAAGGGAAAGACGTAATCGTCAGTTACTTTTGAATCACAATCTGTTCGGTTAAGATCTGTAACGCTCGTCATTTTCGAACTGTATCTAATACTGCTTAACCTGAGGCTAGAGGCCGTAAAGGTAGCCATGCTCATTACATTTGCAATTAAAGCGCGACTGAGATACCTTGTTTAATTGTTATTTGACCTGCAACTCATTCATGGACTACGAATTTGAACTTTGATATGGAATTCATGCCTGGAATATCCACTGTCTGCCCGACATCATTGAAAACTGATGACCGCTTCTATCTTGTGTGTTACCGGCTTTATTTCCTATTTGTGTAATTTCTTACATACCTTTGTCTTTGGGAGCTAGTGTCAAACGTTGTTTTGGAAATGGATCTTGCGATTATCGACTTGGAACGTCCTTTATGAATGTCGGACATGACGCTTATATTTAATTTTTCACCCCCGGAGATTTAACGTTGCATGTAGTAGGAAAATCCAAAGTATAGTAGAATTTAACCCCTGTAGTTATTGCCTACGCGTTTTAGTGGATAAAATTGCTTATGTCAGAGTTACTGGGTATTGACTCTTTTCAAAAGACTTCCTTTCAATCCAAAAAACATCGGTTTAAAGTAGATCGAAAATAAAACGTAAGCCCCAACAACCACCTAACGTTTTCATTAACTCCACTTTGCCATCAACGACAAAATGTCAAATCGAAAACCCGACAAGCGAAGCAGAAAGTCGTTAGACCAAATGTTAAAATCGATGAATGGCGGCTACGAATCATTTTGTATAGGAACAAGCCGCATATTGATCAAACCTGAGGAGACGCAGGGGGTAAAAAGCTGAATGGTTATTGATGATGTACTGCTCAGTCGTCCACAGCTGACAGCAGAACCGGTTGTGTGTTCAAAGGCAGATGAAAACTCAAAACCAGCACGTGTGAGGCCTTTATAATCCACGCTCTGTGTATGGCAATTCGTTAGACAAAAAGATCGTTCAAGCTGAAATATACAGCTGTGGTTTGAAAAGTTTGATATAAAAGTACTTACGATCGGTGCTCATTTACGAGAAGTTATGAGGCTTTAGGAATAGGCTTTGGCCTAAATGCCAAAGGTGACTAAGTATAGTAAACCAAGTGTCACCATAACGGTAAGCAAGCATTTTTTTTTTGTTTTATTCATTTAGTTTCAATACTTTCCGAAACTGATATAAAGGCACATTGCAACAAGGTTAAAAGATCAACATCTACATTTATTTGACTGGCAAGTTGATCCTTCAGAAAAATACGTGGCGTACTGGTTACAACATACCCAACAAATATGATGCGATGGAGGAATAAACTCGGTAAACCTGCAGTAAAATGAATTATATGGGCATATTTCTCGTGACAGTTTCCATCAGTATATGTACGAGCCATTTTCCTTGGTGTGTTACACATTGCTGGTAAAATCTGATCTCTTAAAATCTGTTCCTAAAAAAGCTGAAGTAGTTAATTTAATTTGACTTGCTGCCCTAACACCATCGATTTCCAAGACCCAAGTCAGGCCTACCTGAGCTTGCGCAAAAATAAATTATGTTAGTCAAATGTTCAAATCGATAAAAATCAACAATTTATCATTTTCACGGAAACTTCGTCTGATCGATTAGTTCTGGCGTGCTGATATCAGAATGAATGATTAGGGCTTAACGCTATCACTAACGGCATTTCAGCCATATCGCGGCGAGTAAGACGACATCAGGTCCACATGAACATGTTGCCAGAGATCAACCACATTTGATGACAGGAACCGGCCAAAACTTGCCTTACATGAGACGTCGGTGTTAGTCCTTCACCTCAATTTCTTAGTCTAAAGACATTCCAGTTAAAACGAATAGCACGTGAAGACGAGAACACTAATTTGCACAAATTTACATAACAGGTTATTTGGCCCGTAGACTGATCTGGCGTATCCATGATGGCGCCATGAAAAGATAAAGTGGAAATCAAAGCCTGCGGTAAAAATGATAAACTTACGTATACAGCCATCTAACGATCAATCAGCTTTTATGGACGGGTTATTGACCGTGCGTTTATCACCACTTTGGAACAACAAATAATTCTTTTCTAAAAGACCATATTAGACATTTGTACCAAACTAAGTAAAAATGTGAATGTCTTCACCTGCTGTATTTGTGCTAGCCAATTGAGTGTGCCACGCCTTATAGCCTACATTTTACACGGACTAGTATTAAATGCGGCAACATTGTTTTTACTTGATACCAATATATGATATGGCCAAAATGTATTTGGAATTACAAAAGACAAACATATGGCAGAGTACCATTCCATAATCGATGGCAAACTTGCTCTGTTCCCATTCTAACAGTATCTGAGTAACAACGACAGAAAATCCTCCATCTGCAATCGGTGTCCAGTTCTTGAACTTTATATATTTATCTGGACTATCTAATGTTTTTCGAGATATCAAACTGAATGTCATTATTCCTTTGTATCTCGATCGATTGTTATTAATCTTCTGCTCACATTCAGGAAACTACCGCTGTTTTATCCTCTTCACTTTAAATTTTTTGATTGTCGGTATTGTCGGTCATTACTTCCCATTCTCCACAGTTATGTGCTTAACGTTATGCTGTAGTGGTAACTGTTCATTCATGACTTCACATTCTCCAAAAAACGGTCTATAAGAATAAAATTGGTATACAACATCTGTTAAAGCTTTGTTTTCTTCTTGCTTGACTTCAGAACAAAAATTCAGCTCGACATAATTTGTTTGGAAATTTTGACCACGTTTGTTCGCGCAGATTCAAACGTATCTCGAGAGGCAAAGAAACGGCCCTCTGATCCCATTTGTAATTCTCCATGTTTAACCGCCAAGATGCTTAACTCTGCAAACATACCACACTTGTCAACACAGCCACGCAGGCTTCACAAGACAGATGGTTTGCTAGTTCAACTTGTTTTGGTCTCGTCTTCAGCAGATTGTTTGCTTTTCTTTTCCTGATCCCGTATTATATCAATCCTCTGGACATCGGCCAATTCAAACACGGAAGTCAGGAGCACTTCACCCTCGTACAGAGCTTTCTTTGTCAGGCCATGAGCCGGTCTCTTCACCTGACCTCATAACCGTGGAGGGACTGCACTACCAAAAACGATCATCCCTGGTCAACAATGTTCGAAGAAAGATGTGTAATGGTGACCGTTAAACTCATTACTTCTTTTACTGTCTTTTAATCAAATACATTCTCCATATATTCACTATCACCACATTCGTTTACTATCTATTTGATTTGTTTTCAGATTCATCAAGAGATAATCTTCGTAAAAAAACTGACGATAAGCATAACACTCAAGAATTTAACTCCATATTTAAATATGAAAATATAATTCTTCACCATGCGCAAATAAAAAATTTACGCCAAAGCTTTCCTTGTGAAACGCTTTGAGTTAGCGCCGCTGTCTTTCAACATCATAAATACATTTTTTTTATGGTCTAGCATACCCAAAGCGAAACTCAAATCTCCTTGGTGACAGACATTGTAGACCTACATCAGTGAATCAAGACAAGATCAATCTGGTAGCATAATGCAAAAGCATAGATACTCCGAAAAAAAACTGAGAAGTGGCATGATGAAGAACGAGGTCGGTGACTTAGAGGTGTGACCAAAACGTGATCATCCACCAATAAGCTTAGTATAATGCTAAAGCCTAGATACACCAAAAAAAAGCATCATCCTACTTCTCGGGTTTTTCGGAGTATCTATGATACTGCATTATGCTGGGTTACTGGTGGATCAACACGCATCCAATCGACTTTAATCTTTAGACTGCGCAGGAAACATGGGAATGCTATAATGTAATGTGTGACGTACGTCATATGCCCATGAACAGCTGCAGGGTCAAATATCACAGTGTGACTGAAAACCTCCCATTCACAAAATGAGCATTGAATCTGGGATAAATAAATTGATGTTCACATATGGGTCCCTAAGATCACTTGAGTTATATTTCTATTTACGACATACATCTCTTAGGCTGTTTCATTTACGCTAGTTAATAAGTTATTTTCAACGAATCATTTGTATGGGAACAAGCCGCATATTGATCAAACCTGAGGAGACGCAGGAGATAAAAAGCTGAATGGTTATTGAGGATGTACTGCTCAGTCGTCCACAGCTGACAGCAGAACCGGTTGTGTGTTCAAAGGCAGATGAAAACTCAAAACCAGCACGTGTGAGGCCTTTATAATCCACGCTCTGTGTATGGCAATTCGTTAGACAAAAAGATCGTTCAAGCTGAAATTAAAGCCCATTACAACTGTGGTTTGAAAGGTTTGATGTAAAGGTACTTACGAACGGTGATCTTTTACGAGAAGTTATGAGGCGTTAGGAATAGATGGCCTAAATGCCAAAGGTGACTAGTTATAGCTAGCCAAGTGTGACCTTTATAGTAATCAGGGATGACCAACATGGTAACTAAATGTGACCTTTATGATAACCAGGTGTGACCATCACGGTCACCAGTTGTGACCATTATGGTAATCAGGGCTGACCAACATGGTAACTAAATATGACCCTTATGACAATCAGGTGTAATCATTATGGTAACCAGAGGGGATCGTTAAGATAACCAGGTGTGACCATTATGGTAATCAGGGGTGACCAACATGGTAACTAAACATGACCCTTATGATAATCAGGTGTAATCATCATGGTAAGCAGAGGGGATCGTTAAGATAACCAGATATGACCATTATGGTAACC
Source organism: Liolophura sinensis (assembly GCF_032854445.1). Classification (NCBI taxonomy): domain Eukaryota; kingdom Metazoa; phylum Mollusca; class Polyplacophora; order Chitonida; family Chitonidae; genus Liolophura; species Liolophura sinensis. Next base: position 2,033,396 of record NC_088302.1, on the reverse strand, counting down.
AGGTGTGACCATTATGGTAATCAGGTGTGATCGTTATGATAACCAGGTGTGACCATTACGGTAACCAAGCATTTTGATTGGCTTATTCATTTAGTTTCTTTTAATATTCCAGAAACTCATTTAAAACCACAATACAAAAACGCCAAAGCATACATGTGTATAGATAAATGATTGAATTTGCTTCCTGGACTCGCTAGTTGTTCCTTCAGAGTTTGACGGCATACTTGTCACAGCATACCCCAATAAACAGGACGCCATGGAGAAATAAACCCGGAATAAAAGGCTGCACCAGAATGAATTATTTCACGTGACAGTTTCCATCAATATATGCACGATCCGTTTTCCCTGGGGTGTGATACAGTGCTGGTAAAATCTGATCTCTTTAAATCCGCTCCGACAAAAAGCTTAAGCAGCTAATTTAATTTGACTTGCTGCCCTAACACCATCGATTTCCGAGCATAAAGTAAGGCCAACCTCCGTTAGTTCAAAAAACAAATCATGTTCGTGAAATGTTCAAATCGATAAAAATCAGCAGATTCATCATTTTCACGGAAACCGTCTGGTTGATCAGTCCTAACGTTCTGATATCCGAATGACTGATTTGGGCTTAACCCTATCACGGACAGAATCTCATCCATATCATGGCGAGTCTGATGTAAAAAGACAGCGTACCCATCATATTCTGATATAAGGCGACAGTGATGTTGTCAGTGTCAACCAATGAACGCTCCGTACGAGACAAAAAGGCCTTCGCAAAAGATTACAAATTTTCATTGGTTGAAGTGGGGATGTGTCTTCATTAATATTCATCATCTACCCAGAACTGGCAGAGGTGAGATGTGGGAGTTGATTTATCGGATTGGTGTTTCACGCCGTACTCAAGAATATTTCACTTATACGACGGCAGTCAGCATTATGTTGGGAAGAAACCGGGCCATCCGCAGGTTGCTGGCAGACCTTCCCACGTACGGCCGGAGAGGAAGCCAGCATGAGCTGGACTTGAACTCACAGCGACCGCATTGGTGAGAGGCTCCTGGGTCATTACGTGCTAACCAACTGAGTCAAGGAGGCCCCCATATGTGGTATAAAGAACACGAAGAAATTAGCAGGGAAGCTGAGGTCGTTGTTTGTCACAAATTCGTGATAAGAGAGCTGAGCACCTGTCAGAGACAATGTCTACAAGCCATTCTACAGGGAAAAAATGTTTTTATGTGCCGGAAGACAAGCATGGAAATCATGCTGTCAACGGTGTCCTTAGAGCAACAACAACGTCAACAAAACTCGATGTTCCCATGTGTCACTCTTGGTGAGCCCTGATTACACAGTCTCAGGTGAAAGCTTTAAGAAAGAGAGGCATACCTGTAGCGTATCTTAGAGATGAATACGAATTCCAGGATGTTGTGGATGATAAATTCAATTATGGAAACGCAGTTCGCATTCGCATGTGTACTACATGTACACTAGAAGAAAATTATTTATCAGTCAGGCTTAGACCTTTCAATCAAAATATTAAGACACTGTATTATGAATATAAACAATGTTGTGATGGTGATAAGGCCTTTTTCAGATTGAGTAACTCTCCAGATACAGTATGTTCATTTACATGTATTTGGTTTAGTTGGTTGGTGGTCAGTTTTATTATGGTTGGCGAAAACCAGAAATAAACCACGGTCCTTGGACAAGTTGCTAGCTTGCTTTCAGACTTGCAGTCCAAATTAGTGGAAGAGGGGTGGTCCTCCTTAAATGTGAAAGGGATGAATAACTTTTGGAGTACCACTCATTGTCACAATGAGAGTATCACTTATTGTCACAATGAGAGTACCACTTATTGTCACAATGAGAGTACCACTTATTGTCACAATGAGAGTACCACTTATTGTCACAATGAGAGTACCACTTATTGTCACAATGAGAGTACCACTTATTGTCACAATGAGAGCAAGGGAATCGGGAAATTCCCTACAGCCTGAACCTGCACATCGTATGTCAGGAATTGGAAGTTTACCACCTGAACATAGAGCCATGTCCTGCATCCTCCTACTAAAATGAAGATATATGTAGAAGCCGTTGATAATAGGGTGGGGTATAAAGAGTGTGTCTGTCTTGAAATGAATAAGTGTTTAGTGCGGAGAGGGTTTCACTCAGCCATCATTTACTTCTCATCATAATTGTACTGGTTACTGTTTTAAGTGTTCTACCTCACACCTGTACCTGAAATAAACTAGGTGTTACATGAATACATGAAAGAGAAATGGTGTGGCCAAGCGGTATTATACACCTGTACAGTTGATTTACACAGAGTGTATCAGGTTTATTAATTTCCATGGTTGTTGTTGGACACCACACGAAAGAATGGCTAAAGGTAACCGGAGTGGGTGATGTAAACCACCGACCTTTGGCAAGCGGCTGATGAACTTTCCCACGTTTGACACACTGACATGTACACATTACAGATTATATATTAAGAAAATGTGGTCTTCAATAGACCATGCAACCGGTCATATGAGCACTCCTAACCCCTGTAAATTGTCCCCAGACCGCAAATACGGTGAGGGAATGGGTATGTACACAACGTTTTATGTCCATCCATATGGGCAGGGACTAAGGGCTCTAATGAAAGCTGAAGACAAAAAATTGATAAACGATAAACAGTGACACATATATCTGATCTTGAGATGAAATGGTTTTTCTTAGTTTGGTAGCAATGGATTACAACATAAGAAAAGAAATCACATCTGTATGTACATGCAGATATATCAAATGCATTGCTTTCACATTCAGGAATTCTTCTGTTACGTTTTGTTCTGCAAAAATGTGTAAATGTGTAAAAACATACCATATTACATGACTCAACATTTCAGAATAAATCAAGAACAACTTCTTACTGATACAAGATACATACATGGCATATTAAACTCTTCTGATGCCATTTTGTCATCTATTGTGTGTATTATGTGTAATTACACAAACAAACAAACATGCGGGGAGATGGACTGCCGATCGACGGTCATTCGAGCCGCTCTACTTGCTTCTTTCCCATTGCTCTTTGATGTCCTTGCAAATATTCTTCCTTTCTCTTGTATGCAATTTTCCCCTTTCTGCACAGCCTTTCCCAATTTATTCAATCGCACAGAACATGGCCTGCAGATATACTCTCTCCTTTCGCAACCACTACGCCAGGGGAAGACGAAAGGGAAAGCTCCTGTAGAGATCTTGATTTCCCTCGTCAAATCACGCCTCTCGGCTCATCACTGTTAATACTAGTTGCGCTAAACAGATTTTACAGTATACCTTCAAATCGACAGAATATTTCCACGTTTCTGTTTTTTTTTCTGGGCGTGGACATAGAATCGCATCATTGTCGTAAGCTATAGATGTCTGCTCATGTCAACTGTCGTTTACTGTTTACGACTTTCCGCCAAAACATAGTACAATCGTTTCCACAGGTCGCCCAGGATTATTTTTAATAGCTATGTTTATGTCACGGCATGCCAGATGTGCCGGCTTTTCAGCAGAGGTTGAGTAGGCCTACGTCTACCGCCCTCTACCCAAAGAGAGTACAGAAACTTGAGCACAAGTTCTGTCAGTGTTGTTGAGTGTGCTTACATGTGGAATATATGTGTTCAAGATTCCATGTCTTTGTTTGCATAGTTACACTCCTGTACAATAATGGGATAACTTACCAAACCAGGGCTTTAACCAATGAGGGTACGCCTGCTCGTCTAAACTGTAAACACAAACAGAAGCCTTTTTTTGTAGATTCTGAAATAACGTTTGTTAAAAGGGTACATTCAGAGCGCTTATTCCACTAAAGGCACCCGAGTTATCTCCTCTTATTTCTATCTCTCCCGGTTCACTACAAAACTTCTTCTCCTAATCGTTTTTTAACATCTTTGGCGTAAATTTCGGATATGTTTCATCTGACCAGTATGTGTCCACATAAAGATCATAGAATTAAACAAGCGGAAAATAAACAACGACCCCCTCAAGAGTCTGTGGGTAAAGGCTCTGTGTGGAGGTGTTATACTAGCATCAGTCAGTCCCTGTAGGTATCCGTGTTAAACAAATGCCTGTATGTTGATCGTACCTGAAGGCAAGGTTGTCACAAATAAAAATTCTTCCTTTGGACTGGTTCAAAACTGGCTGTGCATCTTCGTTGAACGGTGTGAATATTTGTCCGTTCTTATGTGTATCCTGGCCACATCGGAAACCTAAATAGAAAATGTAAAGCACTATTATGCGTTAAGCCATAACCATTCATTCATTCCCATCTATGGTGCTATCTGAAAAGGAAAGTTCCACAAACATCCTCATTATACAGGCTGTATGAAAACGAAGGGCGAAAAATAGATATGCAGCCCTGACAAATTTAAAGTTCAATGATATGTGTTTCTCGCAGGATAACATGCCGAAAACACCAGACATGCCAAACATGTCAGCGCATCCATTTCACACCAGGCAAAGCAATCCTGTTTTCTTGCTGTAACCTCTCAGTAACAAGTACCATTTTGAAAGTTTGTGATGTGACCCGACCTTGGTTTGATCCCACGTCTCCCGGCTTCTTCAGATCGAAGTCTTTCGTCTATATAGGCCTACAGGAGAGCTATATGGAGCTTTATCACACCTGACAAATAAAAGGACCTTCCCCTTGAACGAGTTGAATGTTATAGATCTCAACCTGGGGGATCAGCTAAGCATCCAATGTAAAAAACAAAATGTTGGGTTGTTCGTTTCTAACAACTCGCCTTACCGGTATTAACAATTAATAAATGATGCCGTACCAAAAGGGTTAAAGTGTCACACATAAACCTACGAATGGTGAAAGGCGCTCCATCCTGATTTGGATTTTTAAATAAATAAATAAATAAACACATAAATACATACATACATATACATACATACATACATACATACATACATACATACATACATACATAACACACACACACACACACACACACACACACACACACGTAACAATCCTAAACCTATGGCTTTGTGAACGGAGAGGCAAAATAGGGCCTGTATATGCATACCGATATCTCTCCCGTTATGTGAGGGGCCACAGTCTGATAGCATCCTGCGGATGGTCGTGTCGTTTCTGCCCGGTTTCCTCCCACCATAATGCTGGTCGCCGTCGTATAAGTGAAATATTCTTGAGTACGGCGTAAAACACCAATAAAATAAATAAATAAGTAAATAAATAAATAAGTAAAGATTATGTGAAGCGAAAAAAGTCAGTCTGTTATAGTAATCTCTCCACTGACTTCCGCCAGATGGCGGTAGAGAGTAGCTTTTGCTCAGATCTCCGCGATTCGGCGGACTCCGATTGTATGATCAATTTTCACGCATGATATGAACAAACCGGATCACAGCGATCAACTGACATTTAAGATGGTGTTAGCAGACCGCTACTGAATGTAAGTTTCTTTCAACGCTAGTTTGTCTCTCACGAAAAAAATTAACTGTTAGAACAGGGCAATATCTATAGCTCCGGGATGGGTATTGAAAGTAGTTTAATGGAATACCCACAACACTTTGCTTCCTATGGGGCACGATGACTAACCATTACGAAATGGCTGCTGTTGTTGTTGTTTTCTACTGTTCGACTGGCCATAAATGCTCTGTGACTCACAGGAATATCTGCACGAAAATCTGTGGATTTTTCATTTTTAACTTGAATAATAATAAACCATAGCCATAACCAGTTTATGTTTAAATTAGCGCGAGTAGAAGAAATATTTTATGTAATTTTACAATGTTTTGCTGTGGCATCTTGGGCACAACGAGTTAGAGTGATTTACTAATCAGTGTAGTACGCCTTCGTTGAGTGTTGTTGTGTCACTGTATTCTCCCAGTTCCCCATCCCATCACACACAGACAATAAACCCAAGGTAAAGATGTTCCCAGAAACTTTATAGCCTTAAGAATAAACATATCTGCCTGATCATGTAGGCCTAATTCTATGAAGATTTCAGTTAGTGTTGGCAGGGACGAATATGACTCATTGGTATAATTGTTGCGGGTGTTAGACATCTTTCTTCTATTTAGCTCATGGCTAAAACAACTCGTGGCGTATCAATAATCTAAGCAAGTGTCATACTTTATGGCATTTTGTTTAAGGTCCCCATTATTAAATATGCATTCTTTTCCGTGTAAAAAATATTACCAAACACAACACCATGGTCAAGTACATTGAGAAACATCCCTGAATCCTTCACTTTCCATTTTCTTGGTACCCTATGATTAAACGTAAATCAAGAAAAAATAATAAGCTTAATTACCTATTACTACACACTTACATTAATCAGCATAATCATATCCTATGATGTCATTCAGCAAAATTCTCATGTAGTCTGTTTGCATGTTCATGAAGTCTAGAATTATTTTCACATAATTCTCATCATATACATGGTAATTTCATGTCATTTGTCAAAGGAAAAACCTGTACTGAAATAATAATTTCTCATCCCTAGAATGCAGTAGTCATACATCTGTGGTGTCCTAGAATTCCTAATATGCTGCATAAACCACAGAGTAAAGTGTACAGCTGAGATAATTACGGACAGCATAGAAGGTGATATTGTCATGTGAACCATGCTGAATGAATGGTCAATATTTAGATGTAAGCAAAAATCAAATGTTGTGTTTAGAGCTACAAACTATGCAATGTGAAACACAAGAAATGACAAAAGCACCTGTAATATTTATAAATCAAGTATTGAATGAAACAGCCAGTTTGTTGCGTGTGATTTTCAGATGGCTTCTGATGAGGCTGAGGAAGGATGGGATGCTTGTTGACGAACTTTCTGAGTGGTTTGCAGCGCTGCTATCCACGACTTGCATACTCACTTCCCCTGGACAGTGAATCCCACCCAGTTCCTACCCCTAGGGCTTCCCAGGATGAGGTGAAGGTGTACCCAAAGGCAATGCATGGTCACCCCAGCATCCAGCTCACCCATGTGGGGACTCGTACAGAGAGAGCCAAACATGACCAGATCTTCCGGGCAGTTAGAAACCGTGACAAACAGTTGCTCCGCTCACTGATAGTGGAAGATATCCAGGACGAAGAAGCAGCGCAGAGCCTGGTGTGCGTGTCTGACAAGAATGGGGTGAACCCTGTGGAGCTGGCATGCCTGCTGGGCTACACAGAGGAAGTGACATTGTTTATAGAACATGGCTGCAGCCCAAACCTCCCCACGTCTATTGGACGCTTGGTTCACACAGTACTGGAGTGCATTAAGTCACAGAGTATCGGGATGCAGGAGGGGCACCAGCTCCTGCGGTTCATGTGTGACAAGGGCTGCGATGTGCGCATGAAGGATCGCAAGCGCAAGTGCACCCTGCTGTATGCCACAGAGCTGGGCGACCCAGACATCCTGCAGCTGATCATCAGGTATGGTGGGTGTGGTGACGCAGGAGTGAAGGACACATACAGCGGATACACACCCCTACATATGGCAGCCATGAAGGGAGACCTGGAGTGCTTACAAGTTCTGCTGAGAGAGGGACCAGGCTCGCAGATTAATATCCATGACAACGCTGACAGAACAGCTCTGCTGCTTGCCCTGAAGAACATGATCCATGACTTGCGCTACCTGAACACGACATCAGACCCCTCCCAGATGAGTGGACCAAACCGTGACAAGTTAGTTCTGCACCAGTATAATGCCATTGCTGTGGTGGAAGCTCTGTTAGTGGCTGGGGCAGATGCTAACCTGGGCGACCCTCTATCCTGTGCTCTCACACTGGTACAGCTGGATGAGAAGAGGCGCTTTAACACCATATCCCCACAGAGCTCACCATACCTGAGCAGCCTGAATCGCAGGTGTCAAACAACGGTGCACGCTGTGTACTCAGGGGTAGGCGAGATAGGTTCATCCTCTGTGGGCATGGCCAGAGGCGGAACTTCACCTGATGATGACTGGGTGTCACCCTACACAGGTGTAGTCAGACTGCTGGTCTATTCTGGGGCACAACCCCAGGAGGGGCAGCAAACGATGTGGCAATCAAAATTCCGTGCGTTCCCATACGTCCTAAAGCTGGTGCAGGAAGTCACAGACTTCTGGAAATGCTACGAGAGGGTCAAACCTCCAAAACTTTTGCACCTGTGCAAGCAGTGTGTGCGCAGTCAACTTGCCAAAAACCTAAAACTGCATGAGATTGACAGCCTTTTGTTACCTCCCAGTTTGATTGATTACTTAAAGTTAAGGTGCTTATAATCACTTCCTCTATAGAGATTAATTTTGTAGGAACCCTTTTGATACAGTATTTATAACCATGTTTAAGGTCTCACAATTACACAGTCAGTATGGAAGAGGAGGAAACCAGAACTTCCAGTCCATGGAGGAGAAAGTTATTTTCTGAAATGTTTTCTCTTGGCCTTCAGAGTTTTTTCATGTTTACTAGTCATCCTTACAAACCAGACTATATCAGAACCACAGAGGTCTGTAAGGTTTGCATATGGTTTGCAAAACTGCATGTATGCTTTGGTCTTGTTCACTGTGCTAGTCTTATGCTGCTTACTGTAACGGTGACAACGACATGCTCAGCTGACGACCTTAACTTACATCATGAACCGTGTAATCGTAGTCACCCTGATGAGAGGTTAGCAAGAAGAGATCTAACTTCCAATTTAATGTTAACTTTGAACCATTAAGTGATAAAAAGTCGAACAACAAAACAAGTAAATAATATAACAAATTTTTTTATGCTTTGTTTTGTTGGTTGTCTCATAAATTTGGATGTACTGCGTGCATGATATATTTATTTCTACCATTAATATAGGCAAATCCTGATAGCTATGAAAAACCTGTCTTTCAGTTTCCCCTGTAGCTACAGACTGGAAAGACTGCAATCCTGCTCTTCCTGTGTGGGCTACAGCTGTATAGCATGGATTTTTTCATGGTAAAGTGCATTGGACACAAAGGTTTCCTCTGGCTCTACCAGTGCTGGCAGAACAAACCACAACATAGAAATCAAAACAGACGAGATGTACACGTTGTGCTTGACAAAACAGAAAGTAGAGGGTGCACATTTTAGGGGCAGGATGCGCCACCCTTCTATAAACCGTATCTAGGCGTACATCATGTGAAATTTTTTTAACACCACAGCCATCAATCAAGTAATACTTCAATAATTTCCAACGGCTGTTGATAGCACTCCTGTTTTCCTCCACATATGACACAAGCTGCTACCTCATGAGTAAAGTTTTAGGGTAAGTTACCTTCCTTCAACAAACTAACTTTATTTGGTTGTAAGACTTTCATATAGAAAACAAGTTTCATTCTGGCCATGATGCTAACATCTTCAACGACAAACTTGTTTGTCCAGTGACAGAAAAAATATTTGGATGGCTGGTGTAATGGCTTTTGCAGGACGCTGTCTTTGCCTTGACAGATGAGGTCGTCCCTTGACATCCGCTCAGTTTCGCTGGTTTGGCTGAAGCTTTACGTCAGAATGATTATCACCTACAAGCGATAGGTCGTTGGTTTCCATGGGGTTCTGACTGGTCATTTCCGGTTATTAGCCAGGGGAGCTCACCATTATACGGAAACTACGGTGTTGACAACCCGAAGCCTAGCCAATCGTTGGACGTTATCTATCGTTGTTGTTGCGTGATTGGCTATTATGGGCTGACGACACGGGTCTTTCCTGACCTCAGTCATGTAAGTAAAGAGGGTATGCGCGGTACACAATAGCTATATTTAAATAGCCATATTTATGTATTTAGTGTTTAACATCATAGTCCTACCCAAGAATGATTCTCTTCTACGGTGGAGGTTATTTTATGGGTGTTGGAACCGGATTTGCCACCTACCTTAATTAGGTGAAATGACGAACTTTCATTCTGTATTCTTTAATCGCTTATTGTCACTAAGCACTCCGGACAAAGAGAGCAGGGGATCAACGAAATCCTAGTGCAAGCTTTGTTTAAACCATTACCTCGTTCCCAGTTACGTCTCCCGAACCCTGGTGTACATTGGGTACGAGTTACGCGGCATCGTGTCTCCTGTTACTTTAACATGGCGGATCCCATGGCCGCGTAAGAATTCCAGATTAGAATCTGATTTACAGAATACCCAAGCACTTGAGGAAAAAATGTGTTGCCGTTTTTGTATGTTTCCGTTTTTCTTCCCGAATACCTCTAGTTATGGTATTTGTTGTCTTATGTTGTAGGCCTACGCACGTTCTACTATGCAGATATATCTGTACAGGCTGCTGGATAGACCGTCGACCTCATCATTCTTGCCTTACGTTTAGAGGAACTTATGCCTACCGCAGATTTTCGCCCTGAAGACTCGGTTGACTCTTCCACATGTTTCTAGATAACGAATCTGATAAACCATACCTCCTCACCTAAGGCCGCATATTAAAGAACAGAGTGTTTGGCTTGATAAGTTTAATAAGCTGGGTTTGTAGCCCGTTGGAGAAAACTGGGCCTATAGCCGTGAGAGAATCGCCGGGCATTGTTAAGGAGACAACGGCCTTGATGTAAAGTCACAAACCAGCAACCGAAGCTTGATTTGATTGGTGTTTTACGCCGTACTCAAGAATATTTCACATATGCGACGGTGGTCAGCATTATGGTGGGAGGAAACCGGGCAGAGCCCTGGGGAAACCCACAACCATCCGCTTCGAGGCTTGATTTGAACACTCGATCCCGCTATGCGCACTCGTACCCGCTATGTCAAATCTGAAGAATTTTGGCATTCTTATTCGGTCCGATGTACTATATATTAGAGTAGGTGGGGCGGTTAGTCTGGCTTCATAGGCAAAGCGGTTAGTCTGGCGTTGTAGGCATAGCGGGTAGTCTGGCATCGTAGGCATAGCGCATAGTCTGGCGTCGTAGGCATAGGGCTTAGCCTGGCGTCATAAGCATAGCGCTTAATCTGGTGTCGTAGGCATAGCGCTTAGTCTGGCGTCGTAGGCATAGCGGTAAGTCAAGCAGTACTGAAGTCTCTTCACCATCAACGTTATCATGGCGTATTTACCGGTAGAGATGTGTGTGTTTGAAGGAACTTTTTGATTACCTTACACTGTTTAGTTATCTTTCTTTGATAGGGCTCATTAGGTCTTCAATCTTACACAAGTATACATAGGTATAGCGTACGTTAAACTGCAGTGAAATAAATAAATCATAAGAGATGAATTCTGTTTGATACCGTCTTCGTGTATAATGTTCGCCAGACTGATGTTTTCAGAAGTCCTAACCCTTCCAGGAATTGACCCTTAATCTCACGAGTTTTCTCGACTATTTAATAGCTGGTGGGTTAACAATGGCTCTTCGTATAACTGATATATGTTCTTCGTTTTATTTATCCCATCTGTATTCTCATTAATGCCTATAGCTTGTATTACAAATATAAGCAATGAAGGCCGATACGTCGAAAGAGGCATTCTCTTTATGCGTGCATAAACAAACACAAATTTATCTTAGAGTTAGCGCGTTGTGACAAAATTAAACGCTCAATAGGCGAACTATTGTCTGCTCTTTCTTTTTATACAGCGCGAGGAAACCGCACAATAGAACGGGATAACACTTATCAGTAGTCTGCAGATAGAGATAGTTGAACTGTGCCTGTAGCACTTCATTATATATACGTCTGCAGCCGTCTTACGAGGTAGTAGATGAGTGAGTGAGTGCTTGGAGTTTAACGTCGTACTCAACAGTTTTTCATATGACGACGAAGGAATCCTTAGGGTGTATGTAATGTGCCTCCTTGTTGCAGGACGGATTTGCACCGCTCTTTTATCAAGTACTGAGACGACTTACCGAGGGCAAGTAAGCTGCCCCGCCCGAGCTGATGGGCGGGTCAACCAGTCGTTGCACTATCCTCTTCATGCTGAACGCCATGCTGGTGAAAGGGGACGCTCTGCCAACTGTGCAATTTGGGCCAGTCCAGGTTGTACATGACTACATATAATGAAGAGATTTGTCATCGTGGCAAATGAACTTGACGTAGCATTGTCACAGCTTTGTCTGTTTGTAGGTACGTATACCGTCTGACATAAGAGGGCTTACCTGTAGCGTTCCTCACTTCGGTACGAGACTCTGTGCGTGGGGCTCTGCCGTTCTTAGGGTCGCGAAGAATGGAGCGCTCTCCAATGGATTGTTCGTAAATGTCCCATTATGATAAACTTTTAGGTAAAACCACGGGAGCTGGAAGCCGCTGGGGTCGAGTGAACTCATGTATCGCTCACTGCCTCACTTAATCAGCTAGTCAATTAACCTTGATGAAGGGCAGGTAGAGATGGATTGCCGCTCTGTCATTTGTCTGAAATCCCGGATCTGTAAACTGCGGCTAAGGTATTTGTATCTGGTGTCAATTTGTCAGTATCCGGGACGACTGTTATAAGACTACCAAAATTTATAAAAATAAACAAAAATTTGTTTTGTTATAGTGCATATTGTGATATTTGAACGCCTTTTTCAAGTATAAAAAAAAACTTTGTTTGTTCTAAACATGTAAAATTTTGTTTCACATTTATCTCTCCTCTCACTTGAAGATGTAAAAGAAATTCGACTTATAAAGATCTAAAATTTGACAAAACGTGTGACTTGTTGTGCCCAAAAGCAATCATGTTTGACACAATCATCAATGACTAGGGGGATTAATTAACTCAGGTGGATTACTTGATGCCCGTTCACAATGTTTATTGCCTCCTGCTGACATTTGTCTATAAACTGTACACCATTCTGCACAAGTGCAGACCTAGATCTACACTGTTAACTATCTTTCGTAAGCGTTTATTGATAAAGGTGCAGCTGGGCTATGTCCGATTCAGCAAGGTTTCACTTATATACACACACTCCAGCATATTTTTGTTCAGAATTGTGAAGGTGAAACACCAGTTTACGCTTTCATAGAGCATGAAATGTTAGATAAGTAAGTTAATCTATTCACACTTTCAACTGAGTGGAGATAATTGGATTCAATTAAAATTATTTTGCATGCAAATCAATGACGAATTTTGCCACCCATGATCGACGCCCAGATTTTGTACATTTTCCTGCATAATGCTATGAAATTTTTCACACATGTAGCTTCAACTTCAGCTGAAAAGACGGACCTACAAATTTCTGATATTTCGTTTTCAAGATACTGGTAAAAGAATATCATTTGGAACTATTGCAGAACGTTTTTATATGGTCACTGCAAAAATATGAGAGGAGCACTAAAAATGTGTGAGAGCGGCTTTTATTTTTAGTAGTAAACTAAGCACTTGGACAATAATGTCGTCAAAAGATAGAAAACTGGTAAAGCAATAGCATTTTGAAAAACAGCTGTGATTTTATCTCTTTGCTCAATTATCCTTTTCTTTTCACTGATACAGACGTTTGACAAAGTCTTTGAAATCAGCAGTGTTTTATTTTTGTTTATTTATTATTTTGGGGAATTCTATCATAAAAAGAAATATTTTTGGTGATGATGAAAGCTGAAAAAGAAGACCTACCACAGTTATGTTGTGAATTTCCTCTCTTCTAGCATATGAATATGTAAACGCATGAAATAATATGTGACATTTAGAAAGCCGCTAGCATTGTGATATCAAAATTCACCCACAGACAGTAAACTTATTACACCCTGAAGATACTTTATTCTTCCTCATCCCATGTGGGTTCGCATTCAACTGTGCAAGGCGCAACAGGTGAAACAAACGCATTGAGCGTTCACGAATAATTAATAATTATATTTCTTTATCTTGGAGCGGCCCTCCCCGGAAGGTGCGATCTGCCACTGTAGCAGTTGCTTTACTTCCGGGTTTGAATGGGCCAGTGATATCTCAGTATACAGAATCCCCGACGGAAAACATTCATTTTTCATAACACACACCCATGTAGGCATATCTGTACCCACTGCCAGTAAACCTTTCTCCCTTTTCTTCTGGTCTGTGCGGCTTTTCACGAACAACTTTCGAACCAATTTCATTAGAACCATTTTCCCATACATTTTTGTTTGCTTGTAAATGCACATGTTGGTTGGCAGCGGCGTCCACATGGATTGCTGGAGGATACCACATGTTGGTTTTTCATCAACAGAAAAGTTCAGATTTCTTTTTATTGACTTATTGGATTGTTGTTTAACGTTATGCTTAAAGATTTATATGTGAAAGCTGTTTATGTGTAAAAAGAGGAACCGAAGGGACCGAGTTAAACCACCGACATTTGCCACTTACTGACGAACCTTCCCACGTGTGATGTACAGATATGCTCACAATGTTGGTTAGAGAGAAGTACTTTCCAACCATCGTTACAAAACGGTCACACGAGCGTGTTTGATCACTTCTTGTGGCTAAGGCCAGAGCAGTTGCAGTTTGGAAGTTTTGCCATGTCCGGCTAGAACTGACACTGTTAGGTTGACACCCACAATAGTCACTAAAGCAGTGTGTATATAATCATCAGCAACCCCAGACCAGTGGCGCCTAATTAAGTGTACTATACACCACTGCATTTATTTCTTGTTTATCTAATTCTGCTTAAGCCATGGCGCTAGGGCGTATTATCGTGCTACTGATTAGGTATTCGCGTGAATGGTTAGAATAAAACCCTGACTTAGATAAACTGACAAGACTCCGTGTTTCACCGGTTACGTGTGACCATTTGTCAGCTATCACACTCTCATCGTAGCTTTTGTTTCACTCTTCATGCTTTAAGTATTTTATTTTATTATTGTGAGTTAGACATACCGGATATGTGAGACAGCATCTTGTCCAAAAGTGACCGGATAAAAGTGAAATACCAGATTCAGTCTAATCCGTGTCCGTTTCCAAATATTCATAAGTCTGAATCAGCGGGAAAACATCCTTATCTTGTGGTTTTATAGTCCTCAGTTATATTTTGTTTGCCAATTTATCTCTGTTGATATCGCTGTATGATTTGTTTCAATGTTTAACTGCCATGACTTTATTCTCGTTGCAAAACGATATCAGCCCAATCAGCCTCCTTACTATACCTCATGTAATCATTATTCAGAGCGTTCTCTGTACCTAAAGCTATGTGAATGCTGTTTCAGATTTTAGTTTAAGGCTTTAGTTTCCAGGTCACAGTTTTATTGTAACTCAATGATTTGAACACTCTTCTTACCTTATGAAGACTCTTAAATATGATCCTCAGACTTGAGAACTAGGTTGCATTGTGTTCTTAGACCGTGTCATGGGGAAGCTTTCTAGCCTTACGTAACTCAAATGTAAGCTGCGTATTATAGTTTGATGCTGATTCCTGTCTTCAGGATAGTTTTATGTGGAATTTTTGTGACCTTTTAGTGGACCGTAAAGTTTTACTGGTGTATTCCAAAGGAACAACAGTCAGCCCCGCTAGGTCTTAGTGATTTTATACAATTGCTTTACAACAAAATGGCACACTTACTGCAATGTTCGTAAACGTATTTTAAATTAACTGTGTAAAGTTGCTAGGCTATCAGAATCATAATTGATGTGTAGAAAGATGAAGAAAAACGGAACAGTTTGCCCATCTTCCTAATCTGCATGTCGGAAAGTTTTTGTGAAACTTCTGGAAAACCTTATATCAACAGTATTCAGATGGGTTGTAATAAAGCCCTCCTTTTGTCTGACCTACAGCTGTTCTCGTATGTATACGACTATAAGCAGAGATTATTAAAAGGTAATCTCAACCAGACTCGATTTTCACCATTCACTAAACGGTATACTGATGGTCTGCTAGCTTTATAGAATCCATATATACCAAAGGCTGTGAAAAATATATATCCCTCGCTGGATTTAAAGGAAAACCACAGACTCTCCAGATGGTACAGCTTATGTGAACATTTATTTATACATAGGCCAAAACATTTTCCTGTCACGCAGACTTTAAAGCAAGAGGGATAGTTACAGTTTTGACGTTAGTAAATTATCCTTACTTGGATAGGGTCCTGTAGCATTTGTTAGATCCCGTATGTTATGGGACGATTTCACTTACCTCACAAGTTATAACTAAAAATTTGTCTGCCAAGGCCATCAAACGCCTTCACTTGTAGCGGTCATAACTTTTACAGTGAGTATAATTCACTTGTAAGTAAATATGAACAGAGCGTCCAGAATCTCTGGCAATCTGCTTCGCGGTCGTCTAACTCCCCTTCATGTGGGACTGGGTACTCATCGTGCTGAATTAGATCGTCACGTGGGACATATGAGTCACAGATACAATCAAAGCACAACTAATTATTTGATATTTGATACAAATATTTGATTATCGGCAAATGATATGGTGCCTAATATACGAGCTGAATACTAATTTCACTCATTCGCCTAGAATTTTCCCTGTGTCTTTCCAGCATTATTGAAAACTGTTGACTGCTTCCCGTAATTTTGAACCTGATTTACCTTCTTAGCTAATCTTAGTTTCTTAGTTTGGTAGATTGAGAACTGGCCTTACGATTATTGACCCGGAACGTCCACTTTGGTTCACGTCTGGCATACGAATGTCTCTTTTGACGCTTAAAGGACCACTTGCAACAAGATACGAAATCGTCCAACTTCGGTGCAGCAGTGAGGTGAAATTTCTTTCATGCAGAAAAAAGTAGAACTTACCTGAATATGAAGTACAATTACTGAAGAACATGTATGTGAAAATTGGAGTGATTCGATTTATGCTTTTTGTTTTATAAAAACACAAAAGTAGGGTGAAAAGCACACTTTGCTATTTTAAGGCCTTCCACAGGAAATTCCCTTCATCATAAAATATGATTACGTGAACCAAAATCATTTCTACATATTTGGTGTCTAGTTCGGGAGTAGTAAGCTATAATGAAGAATCATGTTGGTTCACGCAATCATATCTTTCATAAATCGAAAAACAAGAAATAATTTGGATGTTCACAGGGGCTCCATCAGAATATTTCAGGATTTCTAACGTATTATTTCCATAGGTTCAGTGATAAGATGCGTTCCTGGAAACCGTTGTGTCGAATAGGATAGCGAGTTCAATTCCTATATTGAGTACTTTGTTTTAGTGCTTAACAAAGTGAGATAATAGAGAGGGGGGTGTTAATCTGAACAACAGGATTTTTTTAACGTTTCTTCATATATTGTCAAGCTATATGCTAGATAAGTTAAAATGCATTGTTGTAAATCTATACAGATTATATACGCTATAATAAATAGCGCTGAGCTTATGAAAGCTCAGCGCTATTTATTTCAGCTAACAACATATCTTATAATTACACAGACGAAAGGAGGCACCTGTTCATCAATTCTTCCTAAAACATGTCCATTAAGGACACTGTCATCTATTCACCGTATAATTCGTAAGCAAAAACTTACTTCAAATACCAAGATCAGACGGAAAAGGATATTACCCTATGCGTTTAAGGACATACAGTAAACTGATGGTTAGCAACGAACATTTTCGTCTGGCCTGTTTCATCGGCTACACCTGTTACATAACCACTTCTACCGCACAACGGGGGGGGGGGGGCGTTACGTCATTTCTCAGGCGATCTGTAGCTATGAGCTCGTTGGCAGTCGACCTGAGCGACAGGGGGACGATTTCCATCTAGTTACAAGGGGTTCTTACTCAACCAACCTTATACCAATCTATTTGTTCAATCATTTGAGGTCTAACGCCGAACCATTTTTCATTTCTAGGAATTTGTCAAGTGTGATGGGTCGATGAACCACCGCCCTTTACTAGGAAGCTGACAAACCTCCTGACTTAAAGTTACAACTGAATGAGCTAGGGCCACCTCATTGCTTGTCCCCCAACACGAACATAACGCTAGGTTAACACCACCTCGAAAGGACCCTGCATGTTTTTGTTTTTAAACATTGATAACATGCCTCAACGCCCACCAAACCATTAGTTAGTACACATACGATTGGTCATTTAGTTCTATGACGGTAATAGACACCAAACATTAATCATATTGACATAAACAAATAGATTTCACACTCCACATAGTACTTCGCAAATCCGGGTGTTCTAAATATGACATGAATAGAGAAGTAGATAGCTGTGACATGGTATAAGCGCAAACGGCTTTCTCCACATAGACGTGTGGTAAATGTCACGTCGGGTATACCACACCTTCAGTGTCGTCAAACGTTTTTAAACTAAAGCCTAAGGTCTTTAGTCTTTAAAATATCTTATGTCTGATAATAGATGTATATGGGTGTACGAAGCTGTACAGAGGACATCTTTTCAGTCCTACCATCGTATTGTAAAACAGCAGTCGACAAAGACCATATACTAATTGCTTTACCAACATTATTAATAATACACTCCTTTAACCAATGAATACTTACAAATCAGCACCTTCGATATAAACAAAAGTGCTGCTTAAAGACATAAAAAGTGCCAAAAAAATAGTAGGCCTATAGTATGGTCATCATAAGTAAAGTCTTAGCTTTTATTTTCATTACTTGTTTAACAGTAGTTAGAACAATAATGAGTATAAAATATAACTACATATGAGGCCGGGGATCCGTTTTGTTACTATTGTTAATACTAAAATAAGAATACAAAAAGGAAAAAATAGGAAGGGAAGGAGATCCACTGGATGTGAACCAGAGTACAAAGTATCAACGACAATATGAGTACTGAGGACAAGCACACGGAATATGTGGTTTTGATCTTCTGCTCATAGCCAATAACAAACTAGAGAAAGAATACATTGCTATAAATTTTACACCATTCCCGCGGAAAACTGAAGTCATTAATTTCATGCAGTTCTACACAAGCCCCAATGTTACGCATACCCGCAGTGGAAAATTTTAACGTTTCCTGCAAAATTTATTTGGCAATTACGTGAAAATGAAAAGCGGGACGGGAATAAATTCTTTTCAATTCATAATCCTCAGATCAAGAAGTTTTACAGTGATTACTGCCCACCTACTTTTACGCCTACCAAATTGGTCTAGTAAACCCTTATTTTTAAACAAAACATGCTTGAATCTCGCAGTTTAACTTGTCAAGGTATAGCAGTTCTGTAATTTGTAGCCAGTCGGTAGAGTGGCAGGGAGAAAATTCGTAAAAAGTTTATCATTTGAATTCAATATGGCCGGCTAATCGAGCAAGTGAGGCTACCACAATCTTGATATTCAATTTTGAGACCATAGGCAAATAGCACCAAAAGCTTAGCCAGTTTTAGTGCCGTGTCACTAAATTGTGGATAATAATCCTGATAGATCCAATACGTACCAGAGATCGTTCAGATAACTGATCCCCGAAATATCATATAGCCACAAGAATAGACCTGTAATACAATATCTTCCAACCCAGGAGCCTGTCAACAACACGGTCACTGTGATTTCAATGCTGGCTCCCTCTCCGAGTGTACGTGTGAAGGTAAGGCAGCAAGGTTTAGCACTCCTTAACAACAAGTACACTTGGCTGTGAAATTACTTTACACAGTTCTGTATTAGGAATGCACAAATATGGAGAAATACAGTGAAATTATAAACACCCCAACTTTACTGGACCACTGTCTATAAAGGATCTTACACCACAGGAGGCGAATGGGATTGAAAGCTCTCCATGCAGACCTAATGGAGCATCTTACACTACATGATGCGAATGGGACTGAGAGCTCACAAAGCAGGCCTAACGAGGCCTAACGATGTCATGTCACACTGCAAAACGCGAATGGGACTGAGAGCTCTCCACGCAGACCTAACCATGCCATTTTACACTGCATGATGCGAATGGGAATGAGAGCTCTCTACGCAGACTTAACGATGTCATCTCACACTGCAAGACGCGAATGGGACCGAGAGCTCTCCACGTAAACCGAACGATGTCAACCCACAATGCAGGATGCGAATGGAACTGAGAGCGGTCCACGCAGATTAGCGATGTCATCTTACACTTCAGGAGGGGAATGGGACTGAGAGCTCCCTCAAACATAAGTGTGCAAAGACTTCCTGACTACTGATATAAACTGTAATACACTTTCTGGCCACTGATGTAAATTGTACATACACTTTCTGGCCACTGGTGTAAATTGTACATACACTTTCTGACCACTGATATAGATTGAACATACACTTTTTGACCACTGATGTAAATTGTGCATACACATCTTTACCGATGATATAAAATCTAAATGGATTATAAGACGATTGAGAAACTTTTAGGGAGTGAGGTAAAATTGCGTCCATCCTTTGACGGCTGACATAAGTATCACGTACATTTACTGCAAGATGTGTAAACCTTTCAAAACCAGTGACTATCGGCACTTATTTAATGATGTCACTGTGTGGGCGGAGTAAGATTAATAGGAAACTGTGGAGTTGTTATGGAGTTGTCAGGTTGTTGTGGTGACGACTTTTGACGACACATCAAGAATACCTCGACATCCGTTTCCAAATGATATCTTACTAACTCTTTGGGCTAGGTCGGTTTGTCGGAGTTGTTTATTCAGCGGCATATTTTCAGCCATGATGAGAAATTTAAGCTGAAGATTTGTATTCTACTTAATAACACTAAATGTATCTTGGAGTTTGGTGTAATCAGAAATGAACATGACAGTCCCATATGGAGCATTTGGGATACAGAGAAAAGGTCCACCCGACAAAACCTACCCCCCCTCCCAAACACCCCAGGACAAAATGACACTTGGACAGAGTGCCCATGCCTCATGTCAACAGCGGACAAAATACATAAGGCATGGGTATTCTGTTCAAGGGGCATTTCGTGCTAAGGTGTTTTAGGGGTGGACATTTTGTCCGGTGGATCTTTTGTCCTACACCCGGATCATGTGTTGATATGCCTTCCATTCCTCGTCACCTGGTCATCTTTGTTCAATAGTTGTTTGCGTTTGTTAAGGTTTGCTTTAATAAGTGTTGGAGAGCAGCCAGAATTGTGATGTGAACATTCTGACTAACGTGTAACGCCACTGTAGTGGACATCTGGGAAGTCTTTAGTGAGAGTATTGTGCATGTTAAAACAAGGGGTTGGACACCCCCTGTCCGGAACTCTATATATATATAACTCTATATACTCACCAATGAATATTTCCAGTAAGTTTAGCGCGTCCTAATTTAATCTGAAACCTGACTATAAAAGGCGGATTTGCCTGTGTATCAGAGCAGCCACACAGACTTTGTTAAACACTGAAGGTAAGGTTGAGCCTCATCTGTTTGTACAGATATACACGCCTATGCATGCAACTTCATGGTCGCCTTTACTGTGGTAGGGCCGAGGTCATTATAGAGTGGAACAAAATCTTATAGAAAGTACATGGCTTTGATAATAATTAAATTTATGCGCCTGTGGCATTCTTCGTGTCTTTCTCTCGTCACTGAAAATTGTTGAACGCTGCTTCTGTTTACATGATCCAGACCGGATTTCTTATTGTATACACTTCCTTAGTTCTTTATGTTTTGCGTTCAGATGTGTGTCACGACACATAGACTCAGTTAGGTATATCATCACATTTTTCAGATGCACCCAACCGGTTGTCTTAGTTGCAATTTTAACACTGTACTTGAGATATATTGGAACTAATTTTAATGCTCATTCGTTTTCTCGGATTTACACACCTTTTTCATAGGTGTAAAGTAGATTTATTTTAGGTGATTCTTTGGTTAAAGTTTCTAGAGTTCAGCAGCCACGTGTAAAGTACAAGAATCCCTAACGTGTTAGTACTGACAGCGAGTCTCTACTATAATACTGCTACTGTAAACAGCTTACAGAAGATTTAAAACTATACACTCAGCACTATTAAGCAATGCACTCTGCTTAACCCACGCCTAGGGGCAGTATATTCACGGTGTTGAAATAGATCGCTACGTTAACAGATATATGAACAGTTGTAATCAAAGCGCAACTGAGATACATATTTCATTATAGACGTTAGATGTTTCATTCATTAACTTACATACTAATATGGTTCAAGTCTTGAATACTGATATCACTCAGTCGCCTAGAATATACCTTGCGTCTTTCCAACATCACTAAAACTGTTGACTGCGTCTTTTTGCAGGATTCCGTCCTACTTTCGTACTTTATCTACTTTCTTTGTTCTTTGATAGTTTGTGTTAAAGGTCGTTTTGGGAACTGGCCTTGTGATTGTTGATCGGGAACGTCCATCTTGGTTGACGGCTGGTGTACGAATGTCTGTTTCGACGCATAGGTTCTACATGTTATAAAACTCTTTAATATCTCTAAGCCTTGCCCCCGAACATGGACAAGACTGGTACACATTAAACTTTATAGTTCTATCAAATAGTTCACTGCAGGAGTTGACCCTTTAAGTGTTTTGACATAGTCTTTTAGTTTGTAATCGCTATGATATAAATGCCTTACAGTATGAACAGAGAGTAGAAATCAGAGCGGCGACGACAGTGTGATACATGTAGTTCATAAATGGTCATACCTAACCGGTGAAATAAAGCCTTCAGTCAATTTACCTTAATTAGGGGCTTATTCTAGCTACCCACGTGACTACTGAACTTACACCCCACCAGCGATAGGTGAGACAAAATATTTGGCAGTGATGGCAATGCCATTAATTAGCGTCACCGAAGCCGGTTTTCCTTCCCGAAAAGCGCTTATCGTTCATATGTTTCAAAGGGTAGGTACGACAGAAAATGGTGATAATATTCAGGCCATGGAACACGTCTCTGAAGGTTTGACTTTAACCACTGTCACTTCCGGTTGAAGGACTCATGTATAATGTTGAGGGATTATGGCACTACCTCTTTTGAAACATCGACATAAATTAACCTGTCAGTCAGTTTTAGAGTTCATCAGTTCTAATCTGATTTTGCTTGTAGGCTAAATATATCTTCCTCAGCTGTACGAACGTGTGTGATACTTCTCCTTGCTGTATCTCCACTGACGCATGGGCAGTTTGACTGGACGAAAAGACTGCAGAACAAAAATATCGACCGTGGAGTTTCGCCATGGACGGACTGGAAATGTGCGGGTATCTCATGTGCCCGAACTAGACAGATGATCCGGAGGCCAAGGAACCGCGGGTTGGCCTGCCCACTGCTGGAGGAGGCAAAAACCATCAAAGAGGAAGTTATTCTTATTGATTATCGACGAATTATTTCTCCGCGAAGTGATCGCTCCTGTCACTTGGCAATTCCGTGCTTATTCGAGCTAAATGGTTGGCTAAATTATCTGTTAAACTTAACAGAAGATCTGTTGTCTGGTTGATGAAAGAATGTTTTTTTGTTATTACAGTAGATTATTTTCTTAAATAAAGCTAACATTGTGCTAATTCAACATAAAGATCGTGCTAGACTAACAGGATATTATGTTCAATATGACAAAACTAGGTTCTAGTGTGTAATAAAAATGACAGATTTTTTTAACACACGAATTATGATCCACGAACGCCACGAATAGAAATATGAGTGAAGCTTGATGGCAGACAGAAATATGAGTGAAGCTTTATGGCAAACAGAAATATGAGTGGAACTTGATGGCAGACAGAAACATGAGTGAAGCTTTATGGCAAACAGAAATATG
Source organism: Liolophura sinensis (assembly GCF_032854445.1). Classification (NCBI taxonomy): domain Eukaryota; kingdom Metazoa; phylum Mollusca; class Polyplacophora; order Chitonida; family Chitonidae; genus Liolophura; species Liolophura sinensis. The sequence continues at coordinate 2,009,956 of NC_088302.1, read as the reverse complement.
AGTGAAACTTTATGGCAAACAGAAATATGAGTGAAGCTTTATGGCAAACAGAAATATGAGTGGAACTTGATGGCAAACAGAAATATGAGTGAAGCTTGATGAGTGAAACTTGATGGCAGACAGAAACATGAGTGAAGCTTTATGGCAAACAGAAATATGAGTGAAACTTTATGGCAAACAGAAATATGAGTGGAACTTGATGGCAAACAGAAATATGCGTGAAGCTTTATGGCAAACAGAAATATGAGTGGAACTTGATGGCAAACAGAAATATGAGTGAAGCTTGATGGCAGACAGAAACATGAGTGAAGCTTTATGGCAAACAGAAATATGAGTGAAACTTTATGGCAAACAGAAATATGAGTGGAACTTGATGGCAAACAGAAATATGTGTGAAGCTTTATGGCAAACAGAAATATGAGTGGAACTTGATGGCAAACAGAAATATGAGTGAAGCTTGATGGCAGACAGAAACATGAGTGAAGCTTGATGGCAAACAGAAATATGAGTGAAACTTTATGGCAAACAGAAATATGAGTGGAACTTGATGGCAAACAGAAATATGTGTGAAGCTTTATGGCAAACAGAAATATGAGTGGAACTTGATGGCAAACAGAAATATGAGTGAGGCTTGATAGCAAACAGAAATAGGAGTGAAGCTGGATGGCAAACAGAAATATGAGTAAAGCTGGATGGCAAACAAAAATATGAGTGGAACTTGATGGCAAACAGAAATATGAGTGAAACTTGATGGCAAACAGAAATATGAGTGAAGCTTGATGGCAAAGAGAAATATGAGTGAAACTTGATTAGTGAAACTTGATGGCAGACAGTAATATGAGTGAAGCTTGATGAGTGAAACTTGATGGCAGGCAGAAATATGAGTGAAACTTGATGGCAGACAGAAATATGAGTGAAGCTTTATGGCAAACAGAAATATGAGTGAAACTTGATGGCAAACAGAAATATGAGTGAAGCATGATGACAAACCAAAGTATGAGTGGAGCTTGATGGAAAACAGAAATATGACTGAAGCTTGATGGAAAACAGAAATATGACTGAAGCTTGATGGAAAACAGGAATATTTTATTCTTTTGTTAACGCCACATTTGTCTCTAAGGTTCATGTAATATACAGTGGATGTTCTCACGAGATTTGGAACTGGACAGAATAGGTATATTTAGCCGAAATGCAAATACATTCAAACATTGAACGTGTCGGATTCGGGTATATCCGGTGTGACAGGTTAGCAAATCTCGGCTAACTACCCCACCCTGACTTTTTAGACATTCTCGTCAATAATTACTCAAAGGCGTGGGAATCAAAATTTATCCTAATAGCTACAAAAACACGCATGTCTGCAGCTCTCTGACTATGTATTAATTCTTCTTAGCCAGTGTTTCTTCACACCCAATTGATATGTTTTTACCAAAATGTGTGTATGTTTCAATCATTCAGATAAAGAAAACTCATGGGATCAAAAAAATGCTGTCAAGAAAGTTCAAAGCAAGTTCATCTCGGGAAGGGGTCGCGTCCTATCCTTCGCTCTCCTAAGTTAAGTTAGGAGAGATGATTGCCCTGATTTGCAGTACGATCGGAAAAACACGACAACACAACAGAATAGCTGTCTTCACCTTCTACAAGACGATTGCCCTGAACTTTGACTTCAAGACGTACTTTGACCTGAACGCTGTGAAAAAGGCGATCATAAAAATCCCACAGGAGCGAAGCATTACCTGCACCGGAAATGCCCTTCACTTCGCCCACACCTACATGTTTGACCCCAAAAGTGGTAAGTAAACAATGAAGACTGTCGTGTCTTGAGTACAATGGCGACATGGGGAGCTGGAGGGTACACTGGGGTTCGGGTCGTGGATAATGGTTTGGAGTTCATCCCCGCGCAGGGCTTCCCTAATTACTGGTTGCGTACAAAAAGCCCAGTCATCTGTGTTTTTGTAACTCTCTGCGCATGAGTGTTTGCGGAGGGGTATATAGGACTACAAACACACAAACTGACAATTTTACAGTATAGTAAAGTCCCTATTTAACTTAAGACACGGGTGAAGTCATCTTTCAGACCCAGTCATCTCAAAGATAACGGGAAGGAGACTATAAGGCAAAATAATAGTAGTGCTATTTTAGTTTTTAGATTTTCTCACGAACTAACGTCACAAGAAATTCATTTACAAATTATTATAAGTACTTCTGAATTGTCCAATGGCATTTGCCGCCGTCGTATAAGTGACATATTCTTGAGCACAGCGTAAGCCACCAATCAAATAAATCAGTCAATGACTTTTCAGATAGTTTCTGAGTACGCATTAGCAGAGAGCATGTGGATTATATCTGAGAATTTGCCTTAAATCTATTACCTTTTTGGGAAGTTTAACACTGGTTTGTATATGAGTACTTGGGGTGCAGCATATCAGGACCACATTACAAATCGGTAACTGTTAGATTAAATAGCTATACTCGTCATTTCTGTTCACAGGTGTCAGTGACGCTACAGAGTCCGTTAAAGACGTACTGGTACTGACAGACGGCAGGTCAAACTGCGGCAAAAAAGTGGCTGTTGAAGTCAAGAAACTCCAAATTAAAGCTGTCGTGTACGCTCTCGCCATTGGCACATTTAGTCAGAGAGGGAAAAGGGAAATCGAATCGATGGTCTCTAGGCCGCTGTTAGATCACATTTTCTCACTGGCCAACTTCAAGAACTTTTTCGAAATGGTTGACGCACTGAGATCGTATCCAGATGTGTGCGTTCCTTTTGAGTTCTCACGGTAATAAAAGGCGTGTGAAAATCGACAATTTTATATAACAGGTAGTTTATGAATCGACAGTATTTTGATCGGAGAGGAGAATAAAACATAAGATATATGTATTAACTGTTTTATGTCTATTCACATAAATATTTATTATCTGATTTCGATTTTGGTGTTTTTTGTAACTTTTTGTGATTTTTTTTTGTTTCGACCTAGATGGTTGTTTTTTTTATTTTAAATTATTGAGCATGTCTATACGTCGTCTTGTGAAGGATTATCATGCCCTAATGTAAAGGTTGTGGATCAAACATCTGTAGAGTACTTTGGGTATATACCTACCAATACGCAGTCCCGGAAACTGGCAATATAGACGCCAAATGGCTGCATTGACTGGGGCCACATTATACAAGCACTATACCCCCTGGGAACCTGTAGTACGTTTATAGCTGAGCACCAATAGGATGGACTACATTATACACACATAAGGGCCACGTTTCACAAGAATACAAAACGATGCCACGAATAAGAAGCACTTTTCACAACAATAGCGGATGACCATTGATAAACACCACTTTCACAAGAATACACAGCCAAGGATAACGCATCACAACAATACCCAGCTGTATGGGGGCCTCGTATAAGAGCCACGTATCACAACAATACCCAGCTGTATGGGGGCCTCGTATAAGAGCCACGTATCACAACAATACCCAGCTGTATGGGGGCCTCGTATAGGAGCCACGTATCACAACAATACCCAGCTGTGTGTGGACCAGGTATAAGAACCACGTTTCGCAAATGTACACATCTTGGGGGCCACATGTAAAAATCACGTTTTACAACAATACACAACTTGGAGACCGTGCATAAAACGACATTTCACAACATTACACAGCTGAGGATAAAAATCACGTTTCGCAACTCGGAGAACACGAACAAGAACCGCGCTTCGGGACAATGCATGACTCGGAGACCACGTATAACTATCACGTTTTACTCGTTTTTCACGGAGGGGCCTCCGTGGCTCAGTTGGTTAGCCCGCTAGTTTCCTCTCCGGCCGTACGTGAGAAGGTCTTCCAGCAACGTGCGGATGGCCGTGGGTTCCCCCCGGTTTCCTCCAACAATAATGCTGGCCGCCGTCCTATGAGTGAAATACTTTTAAGTACGGCGTAAAACACCAATCAAATCAAAATCCAATCGTTTCTCACGTTCGACAACAATACACAGCTTGGAGACCACTTTAGGAACCAACTTTCACAACAATACACCACTCGGCAGCCACGTATATGAATCACGTTTAACAACAATACACAACTCGGGAATCACGTCTAAGAATCACGTTTAACAACAAAACACAGCTTGGAGATTAAGAATCACCTTTCACAAGAAAAAACAACTTGGAGATTAAGAATTACCTTTCACAAGAAAAAACAACTTGGAGATTAAGAATTACCTTTCACAACAAAAAACAACTTGGAGATTAAGAATTACCTTTCACAACAAAAAACAACTTGGAGATTAAGAATTACCTTTCACAAGAAAAAACAACTTGGAGATTAAGAATTACCTTTTACAACAAAAAACAACTTGGAGATTAAGAATTACCTTTTACAACAAAAAACAACTTGGAGATTAAGAATCACCTTTTACAACAAAAACAACTTGGAGATTAAGAATTCTCTTTCACAACAAAAAACAACTTGGAGATTAAGAATTACCTTTTACAACAAAAAACAACTTGGGGATTAAGAATTACCTTTTACAACAAAAAACAACTTGGAGATTAAGAATTCTCTTTCACAAGAAAAAACAACTTGGAGATTAAGAATTACCTTTCACAAGAAAAAACAACTTGGAGATTAAGAATTACCTTTCACAAGAAAAAACAACTTGGAGATTAAGAATTACCTTTCACAACAAAAAACAACTTGGAGATTAAGAATTACCTTTTACAACAAAAAACAACTTGGAGATTAAGAATCACCTTTTACAACACAAACAACTTGGAGATTAAGAATTCTCTTTCACAACAAAAAACAACTTGGAGATTAAGAATTACCTTTTACAACAAAAAACAACTTGGAGATTAAGAATTACCTTTCACAACAAAAAACAACTTGGGGATTAAGAATCACCTTTTACAACAAAAAACAACTTGGAGAATAAGAATTACCTTTCACAACAAAAAACAACTTGGAGAATAAGAATTACCTTTCACAACAAAAAACAACTTGGAGATTAAGAATTACCTTTCACAACAAAAAACAACTTGGAGATTACGAATCACCTTTTACAACAAAAAACAACTTGGAGATTAAGAATTACCTTTCACAACAAAAAACAACTTGGAGATTAAGAATCACCTTTTACAACAAAAAACAACTTGGAGATTAAGAATTACCTTTCACAACAAAAACAACTTGGAGATTACGAATCACCTTTTACAACAAAAAACAACTTGGAGATTAAGAATTACCTTTCACAACAAAAAACAACTTGGAGATTAAGAATCACCTTTTACAACAAAAAACAACTTGGAGATTAAGAATTACCTTTCACAACAAAAAAAACAACTTGGAGATTAAGAATCACCTTTTACAACAAAAAACAACTTGGAGATTAAGAATTACCTTTCACAACAAAAAACAACTTGGAGAATAGGAATTACCTTTCACAACAAAAAACAACTTGGAGATTAAGAATCACCTTTTACAACAAAAAACAACTTGGAGATTAAGAATCACCTTTTACAACAAAAAACAACTTGGAGATTAAGAATTACCTTTTACAACAAAAAACAACTTGGAGATTACGAATCACCTTTTACAACAAAAACAACTTGGAGATTAAGAATCACCTTTTACAACAAAAAACAACTTGGAGATTAAGAATTCTCTTTCACAACAAAAAACAATTTGGAGATTAAGAATTACCTTTCACAACAAAAAACAACTTGGAGATTAAGAATCACCTTTTACAACAAAAAACAACTTGGAGATTAAGAATTCACAACAAAAAACAACTTGGAGATTAAGAATCACCTTTTACAACAAAAAACAACTTGGAGATTAAGAATTACCTTTCACAACAAAAAACAACTTGGAGAATAAGAATTACCTTTCACAACAAAAAACAACTTGGAGATTAAGAATTCTCTTTCACAACAAAAAAACAACTTGGAGATTAAGAATTCCTTTTACAACAAAAAACAACTTGGAGATTAAGAATTACCTTTTACAACAAAACGCAACATGGAGAATAAATATAAGAACCATCTTTCACAACAATACACAGCTCGGGGACAAAGTACAAGAAACACGTTTCAAGACTGTACACAACAAATAGATCACGTATAAGAAGCTCGTTTCAGAAAAATACACATCTTTTTACGTTTTACACGTTTTACAATAATGCATAACTCGGGCCCAAGAACAACATTTCACGAAAACACCCAGCTGTGTGGGGGCCACGTATAAGAATCACCCTGTACAACAATAAACATCTCGGAACATGGAGACATGCATGAGAACCGCGTTTCACAGCAAAACACAACTCAGGGCACCACGTACAAGAACTACGTTTCACAACAAAACACAACATGGAGATCACGTATAACAATCACATTCAACAACGATTCCCAACTCGGGGAAAATGGTTAAGAGTCACGATTCACAACAAGGCACAACTTGAGGATGACGTGTAAGAATCGTTGTTTGTGCTACAAACTTATGCCTTTTCATCTTATAAGAAAACAAGGTAGGTCAGTGTATCAGATACTGGCTCGGGAACTACATGGTTCAAAACGGTCACTGGTCGCACAGCTCCATATTTAGTTGTGGAATGTAACTTTGAAATCGACTCACACGAAGTGTTGGGAGAGTTACCGGAAATAACGGCTTCTAGTACACCTTTCCACGGCTTGGCATATATGGGTATAAAGTCAACCTCATAACGAGGCGAAAGGTCATCGGAACCTCTCTGCTGTCATTTGCCTGTTCGGTAAACATTCTTAAACATGCCAAAGGGAACAAAACCTTTCTCCTCCAAAGGAAAGGGGAGGGCTAAACATTCTTCCCAGACCAGCCAAGCGAGTAATGTTTTTGATGCTAATGTTGGTGTCAATTTAAATACCGTCAATCACGAGTTCAGAGTCTGGTCCTCGGTTGCACTAAAAAAACTGCCTAATGCTGAGGGGAAAACAGACAGACGGAACTCACGTACAGTTGCTTTCAAGGCAATTGAATCAATTAATAGGCTTATAAAGGCTTGTAACAATTAATATAGTTAATTGTAAAATGGTAAATTATGTTAATAATCGTAAGACAAAGTTATGATTGTTAATGTAATATACTTGACATTTCAGAAGGTGTACTCTCCTCCTTTTTTCTGTTTTTTATCATTCAAATATATTTCTTTTACTGTTTATGTTTTGCTAATTTTGTTTCAGATTAATATCTGATCAAGTCTCTTGTATCAATTGTAATTACAGAACAAGGCTAGCTTGTCTACGATTACCTTCCGTTACGTTAAAAATTCAGCTAAGGATAATTATAGTTTCATTAACTCTTATCATTTTGTGCAGTGGATTAACAAAATTAGTTAAGCATTTCATTAATATGTTTGGATTTCATAATTTTCCCTGTAGATGATATTTTCTTTGATTTTGAATACCGTATTTAGCAAACAATGAGATGATGCTAATTTTCTGATAATACATTTTTGTTCAAATGTTTCTATATTTTATTAAGGACCTTTGTGGCATGAGAGGAAAATTTTGAAAGCGTTGCAATCAAGGAACAACTTTTAAAGTTTGTTTTTAAGACGTACTTAAATCTTCATCCCTGAAACTTGTAGCTACTATCGTAAACCTTGTTGAAAGGATACGTTGCCAGTGTAGTCACATTTATCTTAGCTTACAATCGCTTTGTGGAACGAGCCCCAGACCAACAGGCTTGATTTTCTGAAGAAAGTTGTAAAGCTGATTTAATTCTAGCTGAAATACGTGTTAGCCTACATGTACAACCCTATCCACTTGTGTACAAAGTTTCACTATATTATGTTATCAACTGTATTAAAACTGTAATTGCATGATTATTATATTTTGAGATACTTTTCCTCTGGATGGGTGCATGATGTAGGGCACCATCCCATTCGGGAAAATAGTCCAGTATGTTTAGTGAGTACAAAAGTCACCCCTCCCACGAGAATTTCAGTGCTTTCTTATCAGGTTTGGGTGGCTGTTGAGAAAAACAACCATGAAACCCTGGCGGATAGATCCATAGTGTTACCGTACTTCTACAGCAGGGTAGGTAGTAAAATGCTTTTTTAAATAGGATTTGACTATCCCTTAACAATACATGAATCCGTTCTATTTATCTCACTCTTCAGCCTGCTAATGGCATCGTTCATCGAAGCTGTTGGCTAAGAGTAAAACCCTTTGTGACGTTTATACCTTGACTGAAACGTAGTTTAATTTTGTCAAGTACGAATAAACTACTTTAGCTGAGAGCAATTGGTGAGTTTTGCTAATGTTAAAGTATACATGAACATAAGTTTACTTTCTTTATAGGCTACATGGGACATGCAATCACATTGCCGGACTTATGTTTAGAGCAGAGCATGCAGTCAGAGTAGGCTTGGCGAAAACGGCGTCATGCACGTCCCTGCCATGTATAAGGAATGTGCCTGGTTTGTCAGCTCTTAGATCTTAGACCCAACCTGTGGTATTTTCAAAACAGTCCTGGAAGAAGGAGCAGCACTTCAAAACTGTTAAGATAAGAACAAACCAAAAATAATTTTTGATTTATCCTCACGGCCAGAAAGGGAATGTTGCAGTAGTATTATATGGCATTGACTGCGTTTTGGGAGTCAAATGGGGGCAGGGTTCCTCTTTGAATGAATTTTACATATGTTTCTATAAAAATGTAATTCTTTCTCTTATGCTTTTCAGATAGCCGAGACTTCCCAAAAATCAGTAACAATGAATAATGGGTAAAAGCGTCGGCCTGTACATAGGGCGCGCAATCTCTATAGCCCAGTTGACGTTTTTTGAACGTTTTTTTTTTACTATGATTATTGTTTTGAATCAAATACAAACGGCAGTTAAAGAATAAAAAAAAATGTATGCATCGTCTACATATACAATCTCAAGACATAGGGCCTATTGGCCTATGTTCCACAAAGTTATTCTGATAATATGCCTATATTTATTGACGAGAAAGGGATGACCCAGAATTGCAAGCAAGCCAGCGTGAATAGGCCGGCAAGTTTACCACCAAGGCCCAGTGAATAGATGGATGTTTCTTTCCACCGATTCTCCGCCATACGAGTTAAATGCTTGTATTAGTCAGTCTAAACCAACCTTTCTCCGACATGCACAAATTTAATGTTGAATTCTGGATAAATTGTTACAATGTTCTTTGTTGACCTGTGGTTCTCCAGGCAAAAGCGTCAACAATTGAGCTAAAAGTCTATTTCAATTTTTTCAAGCTGGCTTAAATAGTCAATAACACCTCAACTGGCATATCTATAATACGGCAAATCGTCTCTACGGCGATATAGCTCCTTGACAGCTTCCGGGGCCTTGGCGGCCCCTGGACCCTCGCCTGTTTGGCTAGGAATCTTGCCCCCCCCCCCCCAACATTTACCGCATCTTCACACGCATCTTCTTCCCTAGCGTAAATCGATGTCAACCGAGTGGTCCCCATAATCAAATATTCTGTTCTGAGTCTCGCGGAATCAAAAAGGATCCATGACAACCACACAAATTCACAAAATAAAAACATTTTCAGACATTACAGTAATTCTGTGTATTTTAGAGTGTAAAGTCTTTTGTCGCTGCCAGCCTGCCGTTTTTTTGGTTTACAGGTGAATGCTTGGTATCAATATGATGGAAATTGTCTCAGCTTTCGGCAGGTATGAGTTTTAATGATGAAAGTTTGAAATGCTGGGCGAGAGGACACAAGGAGGCAGGTGGTGATGAGGCTGCGGGTGACGTCCCCTTGGCGTTGCTGGGCAAGCCATGGTGCCAACAATTTGCGGTCAAGCCATAGTGCCCCTCTCAGCTGCCGGCATAGAAATGTCCAGATTTTGACGGTCAACCAATGTCAAGATTTTATTGGCTTCTTCCTCACGGGCTGGGCCAGGTGTGCACCAAAGCTTATTGGCCACAGAATGGTTGGGGCTGAGCTAAACAGCGCTAAACGTTAACATTGTCGCTGATGGAAAATTAATGGGGGTCTGTGGCCAGGTAAACCTTGGCGTTCATTTGGCTGGTTCACTCCCTTGTCGTCAGATGGCGCTTCCGTCTCGTTCATTCTCGCAAGACAGCCCCTTTCGGGCACAATGCGGGTGGTGTCTGAAAATGTATATTTTATTTTGTGAATTCCCGAGAAACGGAAGTGCTAAGGGAGTCCTTATTCCATGTTGTCATGGAAGTTACCCAAGGCATCGTTTGCTAGTCTTTTCTCAAACGTGTCCCACAGACCTGTTTTAAGAAGCAGTCGCAAGCTGCGCCCGACGTAACTTCCATCATTATTGTGAAGAGTTTCGCCGCCAATGTATAAACGCTTAGCTTAGGGTTCCTGACTTTGTAGAACAGGTACATGCATGATGCATGCGTGACCTATTGACGGGGCATATCGGTAAAGTATCTTAATCACGACCTTTTGGAGTTATCCACCACGGCAGGCAGGAGTCGTGTAAATAAGGGGTACGTGTATATCAGTACATTCAGTTGAAGACGTTTTGGAGTTATCCGCCACGAGAGGCAGGCGAACACATTTCAGTTCCCCAACACTTATCTTTACATCTGGAAGACAACAAAGCGCCAATCTGTAACGCTTGTTACACGAGGAACAGAAAAATAATTCGGTGAATTTATTAATCTCTTTATTAGATTTGAAACAACGTCAGTCAACACCTATTTACAAGTGTGTATTATTAGAACCCTCTATGATTTTGTCGATGTTTTGCCATATATACAACACAAAATTCAGTTTTATCATCAAAATCTGGTAAAAATAGGAGATCATAAAATGTACATTAAAATAAAACCAACAGAGTTGAAGCATGAGCTTCATTTGTCACTTTTTGCTCCAAACATATACTTTCAACTAAGTTTTCCTTCCTTTTCTAAAATATTATATAAAAACTTATCACAGTAACAGTTGGATACATAACACATACATTTTGATTTCTTTTATTTTGAAATTATCCTAAATAACTACAGAATCATATTTTGGTGTAAGCAGTGAAAAGATACTAATGTTCAACCTGTGGATCCATTAATAAGGTGTGTTGCTGCTTGTAACTCGGCACGAGTGGGAGAATTGTAACTAGGCACAAGTGGGAGAATTGTAACTAGGCACGAGTGGGAGAATTGTAACTAGGCACGAGTGGGAGAATTGTAACTAGGCACGAGTGGGAGAATTGTAACTAGGCACCAATGGGAGAATTGTAACTAGGAACAAGTGGGAGAATTGTAACTAGGCACAAGTGGGAGAATTGTAACTAGGCACAAGTGGGAGAAATATAAAATTAAAGCACCACCTAAGTGACCCACAACTGTACTATCATAGCAAGAAGCACATAAGTTAGGCACAATCGTGAAACACAACTAAAAGCCAACTGCATTACGAGTACGTGTTAAAAAACATGAGTTGGGAGCAACTGCGGCACTAAAATACACTGGTCTGGTATAATAACAAGGAGATATATAACTGGCAAGACCAACACAAAAATGACTCACCAATGCATATTTGCAGTATGCATTTATAAGTTGTGATTCATCAGAATAGAAATAGTTATAAACTAAACCCTCGTACCTGAGTCTGTACACATCATTGGATAACAGATGAATAATAACAGCTTAATAAACACTGTCTGGTTAGGCAAAACATTTCCGCAGTCTAATATGTTTGTATAACAATTCCTTAATGTGGACCACAAAAATATAAGTATCATAGTACCATTCGTCAATGTTCCAACAAAAATATACTTTTATATGTAAAAACCTTTACATGATTGGAAAATATAATGAACAAAGCGATGAAGAAAGGTGATCTTAAACTGAATGGACAACTTCCACTTTTCAAGGTGCACTCATAAGTATTTCATGAATATCATGATCGTACATTATTTCAACACAGATAACCAAACACCAGTCATATAAAATCATCAACTCATAGCTGTTAAAATCCATAACCTGCCAGATGGAGTAACACTCAAAATCCCTACCTACCCATGCCCATGCTTTTAACAAGAGTAGTACTTTACCTGAACATTGTCACATAAAATGATTTTTCATAAAATAATTGATATATTTCTCTGAGTTGAGCAATACATTTCAGTAGGACTTTCCATCTTTCCTTTCATACATGATCTGATTGAACCATGACCTCCTATGGTTGCAATAGTTGTTCCTCCCTGGGATTCTCACCACACAACATCAAACTCACTTCACCATACAACAGCTGTCTGCCATCACTCCCATCCCACAACATCAAACTCACTTCTCACTCCATGATATAGGACAGCTGTACAGAAGAAAGGTGATCTTAAACTGAATGGACAACTTCCACTTTTCAAGGTGCACTCATAAGTATTTCATGAATATCATGATCGTACATTATTTCAACACAGATAACCAACCAGTCATATAAAATCATCAACTCATAGCTGTTAAAATCCATAACCTGCCAGATGGAGTAACACTCAAAATCCCTACCTACCAGATGGAGTAACACTCAAAATCCCTACCTACCAGATGGAGTAACACTCAAGCACACAAAAGTAAAACTAATTATAAAATGAAAACAAATCTGAACTTTAGAATATCACAATACTCAAGACCACAAAAAATATAAGACCAGTGACTTGATGTGGACAATATGAGAAAAAAGGTGGAGAAACAAAATTCAGCTGTGAATATTCAAAACACTCAAATATACAAAATCCCCAACCTGTCAGATGGAGTTACGCTCAAACACGAAATCCCTAACCTGTCAGATGGAGATACGCTCAAACACAAAATCCCTAACCTGTCAGATGGAGTTACGCTCAAACACAAAATCCCTAACCTGTCAGATGGAGTAACACTCACACAAAATCCCTAACCTGTTAGATGGAGTAACACTCAAAATCCCCAACCTGCCAGACGGAGTAACACTCAACCATACAAAATCCCTAACCTGTCAGATGGAGTAGCACTCACACAAAATCCCTAACCTGTTACATGGAGTGACACTCAAAATCCCCAACCAGCCAGATGGAGTAACACTCAAACATACAAAATCCCTAACCTGTCAGATGGAGTTGCGCTCAAAATCCCTAACCTGTCAAATGGAGTAACACTCAAAATCCCTAACCTGTCAAATGGAGTAACACTCAAACACACAAAATCCCTAACCTGTCAGACAGAGTAACACTCAAACACACAAAATCCCTAACCTGTCAGATGGGGTAACACTTAAACACACAAAATCCATAACCTGTCAGATGGAGTAACACTCGAACACAGAAAATCCATAACCTGTCAGATTGAGTAACACTAACACAAAATCCCTAACCTGTCAGATGGAGTACCACTCAAACACAAAATCCCTAACCCGTCAGATGGAGTAACACCCAAACACAAAATCCCTAACCAGTCAGATGGAGTAGCACTCAAAATTCTTAACCTGCCAGATGGAGTAACACTCAAACACAGAATCCCTAACCTGGCAGATGGAGTAACAAACACACAAAATCCCTAACCTGTCAGATGGAGTAGCACTTAAAATCCCTAACCAGCCAGATGGGGTAACACACAAAATCCCTAACCTATCAGATGGAGTAACGCTCAAACACAAAATCCCTTACCCGTCAGATGGAGTAACACCCACACATAAAATCCCTAACCTGCCAGATGGAGTAACACTCAAAATCCCTACCTACCAGATGGAGTAACACTCAAGCACACAAAAGTAAAACTAATTATAAAATGAAAACAAATCTGAACTTTAGAATATCACAATACTCAAGACCACAACAAATATCAGACCACTTCAGTGACCTGACGCGGAAAATATGAGAAAAAGGGAGGGGAAACAAAATTCAACTGTGAATATTCAAAACTTGATCTATTTTTCTCCTTTTCAAAGCACAAATTCTCCCTTTTAAAACCAAACAATTGCCATGAAAGCCCATGCTTTTAACAAGAGTAGTACTTTACCTGAACATTGTCACATAAAATGATTTTTCATAAAATAATTGATATATTTCTCTGAGTTGAGCAATACATTTCAATAGGACTTTCCATCTTTCCTTTCATACATGATCTGATTGAACCATGACCTCCTATGGTTGCAATAGTTGTTCCTCCCTGGGATTCTCACCACACAACATCAAACTCACTTCACCATACAACAGCTGTCTGCCATCACTCCCATCTCACAACATCAAACTCACTTCTCACTCCATGATATAGGACAGCTGTACAGCTGTCTACCATAACTCAGTGATGACACTACCATCACTCCCATCCCACAACATCAAGCTCAATTCATCATGATATTGTACAGCTGTCTACCATAACTCAGTGATGACACTACCATCACTCCCATCCCACAACATCAAGCTCAATTCATCATGATATTGTACAGCTGTCTACCATAACTCAGTGATGACACTACCATCACTCCCATCCCACAACATCAAGCTCACTTCATCATGATATTGTACAGCTGTCTCCCATAACTCAGTGATGACACTACCATCACTCCCATCCCACAACATCAAACTATACCATAATCAGTGAGCTCACTTATCCACTCGTGACTTATGACTGCTGTAGTAGACCATCAATGTGATCTTTCATCCCCTCAACACAATCTGAACTACTCCAAAGGCCTGGGGGTTCCAGCTGAAAACAATAACATATTAATTTATAGATATTTCACACAATACTCAATGAATTTATATATTACTTGAAATATTATGTAAACCTAAGTTTGTATATTTATAAATTACCCTGGTTTTAAATAAAAATGAGTTATTACACCAGTCCAGATCTATGTATTTGGCACTTGCCGTCATCAAGGTGGCCTAATGAAGGAATGAATGATTAGTGTTTAACACCACACTGGCAAAATGTCAGGCCATAATATACATACTCCTTACTGCGCACGTGCCACCCACTACGCTAGGCTTAACATCACTGTCACCAACAGACAAGTTTGACCTTCCTGTTAGACACACGTAGGCTTGTTTACGCTTAGCCTTGGGTCCTTGCACATTTAATCAGCATTCAATAAGAATTGTTTCAAACTTTGGTTAATTCATGCTGTGCTACTTTATATAAAGAGAATGCACATGTATGAAGTATTATTAGAAACAAAGGTTGAGACAGATTCTGACATCTTCCTGCCTCATCACCCCCGGTGACCTCAGCTTTGTTCAAGATTTCTGTGCCAAATTTGCTGTGTTTAGCTGTGATGTAAAATGATTGTAGATAGCAATGAATGCACTGTAAGGAGTAAGAATACTATGGCGAAAACTGGTTAAAACCAATGGCTTTCAAGAGGACAACGACATACATGTATTTGTATACTGTACCACTTGGTCTACCTAGAAAAGTTCTATGTCAATTGCTGATCTATTCTTTTCACGCTGGAGACTGATCAAGGAAGATGTCCTAATGTAGCTTTAAGATCAATAGGTCTTGTGTAATTAAGTTCTTCTTACTATTATTATTCCATGATGCTTCCATGTGGTAACAACTGTGGTAAATTGACAAGTGGCCAGGCTTCACAGGTAACACATGTGCATGTGAGTATTTGCAAAGCATCACACTGTCATCACTGCTCTGGTTTTACTCTCTACGGTGTAAGCCTTTTATTATATTAGGCTAAGACACTCCTTAACTAAACTTTTTCTGTTTTTGCAGCAAGATGTGTCATTATTCACTCATTTGTTTCTTCCTGGCATAAAGTTGGTGAGGTTTATGGCAAGCCTCATTACATTTCTGACTTAAAGCTACAGGATGTCAACCTGCAATCTCAAAGGCCGCTCTCCTACATTGATAGTTGCCCTCCTTATCCACCCTTTACACAGTGGAGCCAGTGAAGGTCACACAATGTTTTACTATTTGTGAGCACCGATACTGACAGAGATGATACACGCAGTAAGATGACCAAACCATGCATATTTGTACTTTGTCACTCAGCTAAATACCATGATTCTCTCTGATAACATACAGGGATAAATGCAAACTGAAAACATTTGTGACAATATATGATTGCTACACATGCAACTGTAGCTCCAACAAACACCAGCCAGTCATGCTAAATACAGATAAATCTGTCTGAATGACAACAAATCTGTGTCGAATGTTCAAAAACTGTAGTGGCATTGAATCAAACTTACTTACTACTACTCATCCTTACACAATAAACAAGGGCGACAGGAAACCAGGGCAATGGGAGGAAACAAGGGTGACAGGAAACCAAGGCGACAGGAGGAAACCAGGGTGACAGGAGGAAACAAGAGTGAATGGAAACCAGGGCAACAGGATGAAACCAGGGTGACAGGAGGAAACAAGGTTGACGGGAAACCAGGGTGACAGGAGGAAACCAGGACAACAGGAGGAAACAAGGTTGACATGAAACCAGGGCGACAGGAGGAAACCAAGGCATAGGAGGAAACCAGGGTGACAGAAGGAAACAAGGGTGATGGGAAATCAGGGTGACAGGAGGAAACCAAGGAGACAGGAGGAAATCAGGACAACAGGAGGAAACAAGGGTGATGGGAAACAAGGGCAACATGAAGAAACAAGGGAGACAGGAACCAGGGCGACAGGAAGAAACAAGGGCGACAAGAGGAAACAAGGGCAACAAGAGGAAACATGGGCAACAAGAGGAAACAAAGGTGACAGGAAACCAGTTGACAAGAGGAAATCAGGGTGACATGAGGAAACAAGGGTGATTTGAAACCAGGGCGACAGGAGGAAACAAGGGTGACAGGAAATCACAGTGACAGGCGGAAACCAGGGCAACAGGAGGAAACAAGGGTGATAGGAAACAAGGGCGACATGAGGAAACAAGGGTGACGGAAGGAAAACAGGATGAAACAAGGGCAACATGAGGAAACAAGGGTGACAGAAGTAAACAAAGGTGACTGGAAACCAGGGCAACACGAAGAAACCAGGGCAAGAGGAAAACAGGGCGACAGGAGGAAACCAGGGCGACAGGAGGGAACCAAGTCATCAGAAAACAAGGGCAAGAGGAAACAAGGCTGACAGAAAACATATGGCAGCTTTTGTCGAATTTGCCAGTTAGACTATGATAGAATCTATAAAAGTCAATGTCACAGGTGATGAAAGGTATGGCTCACTTGTAACTGCTCTTGGTCAGAAAGTCAACAATGGCAGGATACAGTTTGGCACGACCTCCTCGACTGTGGGTGCCTCTCCCCGTGATGACAGTCAGGTGACATCGCTGACGGCCCGAAGTCTGCCGCAGGTCTAGAACACAGAAAGATTGGAGACTGACATATTACTGTTTTATCATACCTATCATAATGAGATGTGTATTTGATTGCTTGATTATTCCTACCATACTGAAGATGTGTAATTGTTCTGTTGATTACTCCTGTCATAATGAAGATCTGTAATTTATCTATTGATTACTCCCAACAAACTGAAGATGTGTTCTGTTGATTACTCCTGTCATAATGAAGATCTGTAATTTATCTACTGATTACTCCTGTCACACTGAAGATGTGTAACTGTTCTGTTGACTACTCCTGTCATAATGAAGATCTGTAATTTATCTACTGATTACTCCTGACATACTGAAGATGTGTTCTGTTGATTACTCCTGTCATAATGAAGATGTGTAATTGTTCTGTTGATTACTCCTGTCACACTGAAGATGTGAAAATGTTCTGGCAATTATCCCAGATGATGTTGTTGAAGATGGCAATAAGGTGTGTTATGTAAATCTTGATCATTCATGCCATGCTGAAGATGAGTGTTACTGTTCTGCTGTTAGAAGAACTGCTGAAGATATGTAATAGATCGGCTGATCAGTGATGCAGGCTTGTGAGTGTTACTGTTACAAAATGGTTACTGTTAACAAACTGCCTATCGGTATACTAAAATAATATGGCCATCTCGATTCTCACCGTGCTGTCGTTCCTTTAAAATATGAGCGAGATGCCGGACAGCCTCAGTAGGGTGTAGGCCATGCAGGTCAATGGTGGTGGCATTGTTCAAGTCAGCATTTCTGTAACAACAGCAATAGCCCAGACATACACTACAAAGGTAGCTTACTACCAGGTCAGCAATAGCCCAGACATACACTACAAAGGTAGCTTACTACCACGTCAGCAATAGCCCAGACATACACTACAAAGGTAGCTTACTACCAGGTCAGCAGTAGCCCAGACATACACTACAAAGGTAGCTTACTATCAGATCAGCAATAGCCCAGACATACACTGTAAAGGTAGCTTACTACCAGGTCATCAATAGCCCAGACATACACTACAAAGGTAGCTTACTACCAGGTCAGCAATAGCCCAGACATACACTACAAAGGTAGCTTACTATCAGATCAGCAATAGCCCAGACACACACTACAAAGGTAGCTTACTATCAGATCAGCAACAGCCCAGACATACACTGTAAAGGTAGCTTACTACAAGGTCAGCAATAGCCCAGACATACACTGTAAACGTAGCTTACTATCAGGTCAGCAATAGCCCAGACATACACTGTAAAGGTAGCTTACTATCAGGTCAGCAATAGCCCAGACATACACTACAAAGGTAGCTTACTATCAGGTCAGCAATAGCCCAGACATACACTGTAAAGGTAGCTTACTATCAGGTCAGCAATAGCCCAGACATACACTACAAAGGTAGCTTACTATCAGGTCAGCAATAGCTCAGACATACACTGTAAAGGTAGCTTACTATCAGATCAGCAATAGCCCAGACATACACTGCAAAGGTAGCTTACTATCAGATCAGCAATAGCCCAGACATACACTGTAAATGTAGCTTACTACCAGGTCAGCAATAGCCCAGACATACACTGTAAAGATAGCTTACTATCAGGTCAGCAATAGCCCAGACATACACTATAAAGACAGCTTACTATCAGGTCAGCAATAGCCCAGACATACACTGTAAAGGTAGCTTACTACCAGGTCAGCAATAGCCCAGACATACACCGTAAATGTGGCTTACTATCAGGTCAGCAATAGCCCAGATATACACTGTAAAGACAGCTTACTACCAGGTCATCAATAGCCCAGACATACACTACAAAGGTAACTTACTACCAGGTCAGCAATAGCCCAGATATACACTATAAAGGCAGCTTAGTACCAGGTCAGCAATAGCCCAGACATACACTGTAAAGGTAGCTTACTACCAGGTCATCAATAGCTCAGACATACACTACAAAGGTAACTTACTACCAGGTCAGCAATAGCCCAGATATACACTGTAAAGACAGCTTACTACCAGGTCATCAATAGCCCAGACATACACTACAAAGGTAACTTACTACCAGGTCAGCAATAGCCCAGATATACACTGTAAAGGTAGCTTACTACCAGGTCAGCAATAGCCCAGACATACACTCTAAAGGTAGCTTACTACCAGGTCAGCAATAGCCCAGACATACACTATAAAGGTAGCTTACTACCATTTCAGTAATAGCCCAGACATACACTACAAAGGTAGCTTACTATAAGGTCAGCAATAGCCCAGAAATACACTGTAAACGTAGCTTACTACCACGGTCAGCAATTAACCCAGATATTACACTACAAAGGTAGCTTACTACCAGGTCAGCAATAGCTCAGACATACACTACAAAGGTAGCTTACTACCAGGTCAGCAATAGCCCAGATATACACCATAAAGACAGCTTTACTATCAGGTCAGCAATAGCCCATACACTATAAAGATAGCTT
The DNA here is from genome assembly GCF_032854445.1 of Liolophura sinensis. NCBI lineage: Eukaryota > Metazoa > Mollusca > Polyplacophora > Chitonida > Chitonidae > Liolophura > Liolophura sinensis. The sequence goes on along the minus strand of NC_088302.1, from coordinate 1,990,230 downwards.
ACTACCAGGTCAGTAAAAAACCCAGACATACTGAATGGTAACAAGGATTTAGCATGGCAATTTATTTACTGACTTGTCAAGTGCTTTCATTTATACTCCAAAGCACTTCTCTTCTACCACTGTCACCATAGTTGGAGATAAATGACACACAAATTTGACTACACATTGATGACAACAGCAACAACAGGCCTCAATACCGATTTTCCATGCTGTTGATACAATATTATTAATGGGTGCTATTCGAGGATGCAACAATATGATTTTTACACACGCCTAGAATGACCACACAGGCCATCTTCAGGAATTAAGAACAGGAGAATAATAATACAACATAACTGTATTAAGCACCTGTATGAAAGAATCCTTTGTGAAGCTCTACCATTTGCCTCTCTTAATTTCTCACTGTGAAGATGTCCCTGGATTCAGAAGAAAAGGAGGGTGTATTAGTCCATGATGTACACAAAGTCTATCATGATTCTAAATGTTCACATAACTTTATCATACCTAACAGTGATTCCCAGCATAACAAACATTAAATATTTCAAAAAATGTACCTCAACTTAACCAATATCACAGGCTGTATTAAATCATCACTAAATCTTGGCCAAAGCGGACAAGCGAAAATACCAAATACCCTAATTCTTGAACCTTTTCAACCACCTCTGTGACCAATACTTCGAACATTTTGAGAAAAACTATGGGGTGTAGAGAATAATTTGCATAGTTTATGAAGCTTGCATTTTCAGTCACACAAACAAATTGTAGGCATAAATTCCACAGAAAAAAGAGCTTTAGAAGACTTAAAGATTTACAGTATATAACCATAGGTTCATTTTACATAGCAGTAGTACATATACCTTGCACCTGGCCAACAAATAACAATGGCACAGGTCACCAGTGGGGGACTGCAGAAGTACATGTACCTTGCACCTGGCCAACAAACAGCAATGACACAGGCCACCAGTGGGAGACTGCAGTAGTACATGTACCTTGCACCTGGCCAACAAACAACAATGGCACAGGTCACCAGTGGGGGACTGCAGTAGTACATGTACCTTGCACCTGGCCAACAAACAGCAAACACACAGGCCACCAGTGGGGGACTGCAGTAGTACATGTACCTTGCACCTGGCCAACAAACAGCAACACACAGGCCACCAGTGGGCAGACTGCAGTAGTACATGTACCTTGCACCTGGCCAAAAAACATCAATGGCACAGGCCACCAGTGGGAGACTGCAGTAGTACATGTACCTTGCACCACACCAACAAACAACAATGGCACAGGCCACCAGTGGGAGACTGCAGTAGTACATGTACCTTGCACCTGGCCATAAACAGTAATGGCACAGGCCACCAGTGGGGAACTGGAGTAGTACATGTACCTTACACCTGGCCAACAAACAGTAATGGCACAGGCCACCAGTTGGGGATACGTACAACACTGTAACATTGTAAAAACCTGCCAGTCTCTTTAGTCAAGAATCAATCTGGTGTACAAAAATTCCAGTCTAAAAGTATATATGAAGTTAAATTTTTGTCTTATGACAGGTGTTTTGGTAAATGTGCTATTTTCCAAGTGGACTAACAGCTGGTCATAAAAATGTACTACATAGCTAAATTCAGCTGGAAATCTACTGACTGGGGGCCACGTCTGAGGCCACATTTTTTTCCCACATGCCTAAACACCACTGGGCACATGACCAGCCTGCACAGCAATTAGGATGAGGATGAAGAATGCAGTTTGACTTTCTACAGAAATTTTGCTAACCTCTTGTGAATAGAATGAAGCAACGTCTTTCATGCCTCTCCTGTAGGCGTCTTGAGCCTTCTGGAAGCATTCCTGTCTGAGCTTGTGATGAGTGATGCTTCAGCACGGAAATCCTGGTAATCAAGGCCGTACTCCAGTTCTGGGGCAGGCTCCGAGGTCACAATCAGCGGCAAGGACTGGCCAACATAGAACAACAATTCCTTGTATACAGTGAAAACTAATTAGCAGTGTAAGCCTGCTACATGCAGATACAGCGTCTTCTGTCTTCTGGCAAACTCAACAAGGTGTGTTGAATTCTGCACTGCTTTAGACTCACTGCTGTACAGGGGTACAGAGGTTCAGTGATAATAGTGAAGCTGCAGTATCAAAACAGAGGTCTAAAAGGTTTCAGATGTACCTGATGTTGCCTCTAGACTCACTGCTGTACAGGGGTTCAGTGATAATAGTGAAGCTGCGGTATCAAAACAGAGGTCTAAAAGGTTTCAGATGTACTCGATGTTGCCTCTAGACTCACTGCTGTACAGGGGTTCAGTGATAATAGTGAAGCTGCGGTATCAAACAGAGGTCTAAAAGGTTCAGATGTACTCGATGTTGCCTCTAGACTCACTGCTGTACAGGGGTTCAGTGATAATAGTGAAGCTGCAATATCAAAACAGAGGTCTAAAAGGTTTCAGATGTACTCGATGTTGCCTCTAGACTCACTGCTGTACAGGGGTTCAGTGATAATAGTGAAGCTGCAATATCAAAACAGAGGTCTAAAAGGTTTCAGATGTACTCGATGTTGCCTCTAGACTCACTGCTGTACAGGGGTTCAGTGATAATAGTGAAGCTGCGGTATCAAAACAGAGGTCTAAAAGGTTTCAGATGTACTCGATGTTGCCTCTAGACTCACTGTTGTACAGGGGTTCAGTGATAATAGTGAAGCTGCGGTATCAAAACAGAGGTCTAAAAGGTTTCAGATGTACTCGATGTTGCCTCGACATCATCATTATTGAAGTATCCTGAGCTGACGAAATATGACTATTAATAAACACACACGATAGCAAGAAGTTGATTGTAATGTATTGTCTACAATGTTACAAAGTATCAGTTTGTACTGTAACCTTGTACTGTCATCATTATGAGGAACTTTGGAAGGAATGTTATCAAACGGAATCCACGTCCATGTATTGAGTGTTTCCCGAGGTTCCCATTCTCCACAGAGCAAGTCAATGATCTCACATACATGTGTGATACAACAACAACATAGTATTACACGTAGGCTGGCTCACAGGAGCTCCATTTCACAAAGCTGTACACTACACTGGTCAATGTCCCAAAGTACAGAAGCAGCATTAAGACTGAAAATAAATCTGTGAAGCAATTATGTAATACTGATCACTGTATGTTTGAGTTGCTACCTTTTTGGGCTGGAGATCCAGTATGCTGTGATCTCTGTGATCTGCCAACTCTGCAGACAGGACGGTTTGTGGTGCAGCAGTCGTCCCCAACACAGACTGTAGTGCTAAACGACTCTCCTCTAGGGAAAACCTAAAAAGTGAAGGATAAGCCATCCAAACTCCACAACCACTGTTTCCACGGCACATTCTGTACATTTTTTTTTAATTCTAGAACAGAAACGTAGCTAGCCAGTTTTGAATGGTACCCAAGTTAGTTTTCAATGGTACCGTGTTACACTTTTCACCCTTTGTCTGAATCAACCCACTACATTTTTCAGCAACCTAATTTTCTACTACTGTAGTGTTTTTTTGTTAGTTATCTTTTTAACTAGTCTCTTCCAAAAAGGCTGATAACAATGTTAGAAATGTCATGTTTTCACAAATGATTGTATGTTACGATTACCGATTTGCTTCAAAGAACTCATCAATCATGGCATTGTTGACCCCAGGAAACATATTCTGAAGTTTCTGCCGTTTTAATCGCGTGGAAAGGGCCGCTGTGTCTCCTGTTGACTCCAACAATTTCAACTGCAACACGTGAAAAAAACAAAAACTGGAGTTCTAGTCAGTGAGTTTTACATATGTGTAGAATGTGTGCCCTGCGACTGGGATAATAGGTCAGTGAGGGTTACATGTGTGCAGAATGTGTGCCCCGTTACTGGGATAACAGGTCAGTGAGGGATGCATGTGTGCAGAATGTGTGCCCTGCTACTGGGATAATAAGTCAGTGAGGGATACATGTATGCAGAATGTGTGCCCCGTCACTGGGATAACAGGTCAGTGAGGGATACATGTATGCAGAATGTGTGCCCCGTTACTGGGATAATAGGTCAGTGAGGGTTACATGTGTGCAGAATGTGTGCCCCGTCACTGGGATAACAGGTCAGTGAGGGATGCATGTGTGCAGAATGTGGGCCCCGTTACTGGGATAATAGGTCAGTGAGGGTTACATGTGTGCAGAATGTGGGCCCCCCTACTGGGATAATAGGTCAGTGAGAAATACATGTGTGCAGAATGTGTGCCCTGCGACTGAGATAATAGCTCAGTGAGGGTTACATGTGTGCAGAATGTGTGCTCTGCTACTGGGATAATAAGTCAGTGAGGGTTACATGTGTGCAGAATGTGGGCCCTGCGACTGGGATAATAGGTCAGTGAGGTTACATGTGTGCAGAATGTGGGCCCTGCGACTGGGATAATAGGTCAGTGAGGGTTACATGTGTGCAGAATGTGGGCCCTGCGACTGGGATAATAAGTCAGTGAGGGTTACATGTGTGCAAAATGTGGGCCCTGCGACTGGGATAATAGGTCAGTGAGGGTTACATGTGTGCAGAATGTGGGCCCTGCGACTGGGATAATAGGTCAGTGAGGGTTACATGTGTGCAGAATGTGTGCCCCGTCACTGGGATAATAGGTCAGTGAGGGATGCATGTGTGCAGAATGTAGGCCCCGTTACTGGGATAATAGGTCAGTGAGGGTTACATGTGTGCAGAATGTGGGCCCCCCTACTGGGATAACAGGTCAGTGAGAAATACATGTGTGCAGAATGTGTGCCCTGCGACTGAGATACTAGCTCAGTGAGGGTTACATGTGTGCAGAATGTGTGCCCTGCTACTGGGATAATAAGTCAGTGAGGGTTACATGTGTGCAGAATGTGTGCCCTGTTACTGGGGTAACAGGTCAGTGAGGGATACATGTGTGCAGAATGTGGGCCCTGCGACTGGGATAATAGGTCAGTGAGGGTTACATGTGTGCAGAATGTGGGCCCTGCGACTGGGATAATAGGTCAGTGAGGGTTACATGTGTGCAGAATGTGGGCCCTGCTACTGGGATAGTAAGTCAGTGAGGGTTACATGTGTGCAGAATGTGTGCCCTGTTACTGGGGTAACAGGTCAGTGAGGGATACATGTGTGCAGAATGTGGGCCCTGCGACTGGGATAACAGGTCAGTGAGGGTTACATGTGTGCAGAATGTGGGCCCTGCGACTGGGATAATAGGTCAGTGAGGGATACATGTGTGCAGAATGTGTGCCCTGCTACTGGGATAATAAGTCAGTGAGGGATATATGTGTGCAGAATGTGTGCCCCGTCACTGGGATAACAGGTCAGTGAGGGATACATGGATGCAGAATGTGTGCCCCGTTACTGGGATAATGCGTCAGTAAGGGTTACATGTGTGCAGAATGTGGGCCCTGCGACTGGGATAATAGGTCAGTGAGGGTTACATGTGTGCAGAATGTGTGCCCCGTCACTGGGATAATAGGTCAGTGAGGGATGCATGTGTGCAGAATGTGGGCCCCGTTACTGGGATAATAGGTCAGTGAGGGTTACATGTGTGCAGAATGTGGGCCCCCCTACTGGGATAACAGGTCAGTGAGAAATACATGTGTGCAGAATGTGTGCCCTGCGACTGAGATAATAGCTCAGTGAGGGTTACATGTGTGCAGAATGTGTGCCCTGCTACTGGGATAATAAGTCAGTGAGGGTTACATGTGTGCAGAATGTGGGCCCTGCGACTGGGATAATAAGTCAGTGAGGGTTACATGTGTGCAGAATGTGGGCCCTGCGACTGGGATAATAGGTCAGTGAGGGTTACATGTGTGCAGAATGTGGGCCCTGCTACTGGGATAATAAGTCAGTGAGGGTTACATGTGTGCAGAATGTGGGCCCTGCGACTGGGATAATAGGTCAGTGAGGGTTACATGTGTGCAGAATGTGGGCCCTGCGACTGGGATAATAGGTCAGTGAGGGTTACATGTGTGCAGAATGTGGGCCCTGCTACTGGGATAGTAAGTCAGTGAGGGTTACATGTGTGCAGAATGTGTGCCCTGTTACTGGGGTAACAGGTCAGTGAGGGATACATGTGTGCAGAATGTGGGCCCTGCGACTGGGATAATAGGTCAGTGAGGGTTACATGTGTGCAGAATGTGTGCCCTGTTACTGGGATAACAGGTCAGTGAGGGATACATGTGTGCAGAATGTGGGCCCCATTACTGGGATAATAATCCTTACATCCCTAAAAAAAACACTGTGAGCTGACCCTGACATAAATCCAGTTCTTCCATCTAGTTAGGTACATGTACTGGTGAGAGTGGACCAGCCAATAATTAGAGCACAGCTTATTTCTGTTGACCCAATATTTACCACCTTTACTCAGTTCAACATGTTCAAAGCCAAATGTAATCTACTCCTTGGTGTTACTATATGTTAGACACTATACACATTTTCTGAGTATGTATGTATCTGTGATAAAATTTCCCCATCTTTTTCATGTTTCTAATCTCCCACTAACTGCTTTTTCTTATCACTGTTTAATAAAGGACTGCATCAAAAAAAATTAAACTTAAAAACTGAATATGTGAATACAGATATTATTCCTGCACATAATCTCCTTGGCTAACCACTTAGTTGTCCTTGGCTAAGCACTTAGTCAGTGGTCAGTAGTCCTTGGTTAACAACTTAGTCAGTGGTCCTTGGCTAACCACTTAGTCAGTAGGCAGCTGTCCTTGGTTAACCACTTAATCAGTAGGCCTTGGCTAACCACTTAGTCAGTAGTCAGCTGTCCTTGTCTAACCACTTAGTCATTTGTCCTTGGCTAACCACTTAGTCAGTAGTCCTTGGTTAACCACTCAGTCAGTAATCCTTGGCTAACCACTTAGTCAGTAGTCCTTGGCTAAACACTTAGTCAGTAGTCCTTGGCTAACCACTTAGGCAGTAGTCCTTGGTTAACCACTTAGTCAGTAGTCCTTGGTTAACCACTTAGTCAGCAGTCCTTGGTTAACCACTTAGTCAGTAGTCCTTGGGTAACTACTTAGTCAGTAGTCCTTGGCTAACCACTTAGTAGTCCTTGGCTAACCACTTAGTCAGTAGTCCTTCGTTAACAACTTAGTCAGTAGTCCCTGGGTAACCACTTAGTCAGTAGTCCTTGGCTATCCACTTAGTCAGTAGTCCTTGGTTAACCACTTAGTAGTCCTTGGTTAACCACTTAGTCAGCTTTCCTTGGCTAACCACAGTCAGTAGGCCTTGGCTAACCACTTAGTCAGTAGTCCTTGGTTAACCACTTAATCAGTAATCCTTGGCTAACCACTTAGTCAGTGGTCCTTGGTTAACCACTTAGTAGTCCTTGGTTAACCACTCAGTCAGCTTTCCTTGGCTAACCACTTAGTCAGTAGGCCTTGGTTAACCATTTAATCAGTAATCCTTGGCTAATCACTTAGTCAGTAGTCCTTGGCTAACCACTTAGTCAGTAGGCCTTGGTTAACCACTTAGTCAGCAGTCCTTGGTTAACCACTTAGTCAGTAGTCCTTGGGTAACCACTTAGTCAGTAATCCTTGGCTAACCACTTAGTCAGTAGTCCTTGGCTAACCACTTAGTCAGTAGTCCTTCGTTAACAACTTAGTCAGTAGTCCCTGGGTAACCACTTAGTCAGTAGTCCTTGGATAACCACTTAGTCAGTGGTCCTTCGTTAACCACTTAGTATTCCTTGGTTAACCACTTAATCAGTAATCCTTGGCTAACCCATTAGTCAGTAGTCCTTGGTTAACCACTTAGTAGTAATTGGTTAACCACTTAGTCAGCTTTCCTTGGCTAACCACAGTCAGTAGGCCTTGGCTAACAACTTAGTCAGTAGTCCTTGGTTAACCACTTAATCAGTAATCCTTGGCTAACCACTTAGTCAGTGGTCCTTGGTTAACCACTTAGTAGTCCTTGGTTAACCACTTAGTCAGCTTTCCTTGGCTAACCACTTAGTCAGTAGGCCTTGGTTAACCATTTAATCAGTAATCCTTGGCTAATCACTTAGTCAGTAGTCCTTGGTTAACCACTTAGGAGTCCTTGGTTAACCACTTAGTCAGCTTTCCTTGGCTAACTACTTAGTCAGTAGGCCTTGGCCTAATCAGTAGGAGAAACAAAATGGCAGATGCCAAGTGTTAATTCACGCAAGAGTTGTAATGAACCTACATGTTCCTCTTTGCTCAGCTCAATGGCCGTTTCTTCGTCCAGGATCTCTCTGAAGTTCACAGGTTCCCTAGAGTACCATGGGGATGGGTTGAGGGGTACTACAGGTCCTTTATGGGGGTTCCTCACCATACGCTGGGATGTCCTCAAAGAGGGCAGATTTAGGGCTCTCTTCCCCCGTCTTACCCCAGGCAAACTCTTGGCTGGTCGTGTCTGCTCTAGTGCAAGTGTATCACCTGGAAGACAAAGAGTACTGGCTGAATGACTGACCGACTACACCATGTTTCAACCCACGTGACAGAGGGTAGATTCCTGTAAACCAGACTGGAACAAATGTGTACGGAGTGATTAACTGAATGACAGATTAATCCCAACACTGACTATGGCATTCTTTGACCATACCAACCTATGACAGTGGGTAGATTCATGGACGTTGTAAACCAGGCTGAAGCATGAGGGTACCGGGGGATTGGTTAATACCTGAAGTAAATGATTCATCCACTAATTGCTTGATTTCACTTTATCAAGATTTGACTCATTGCAGGCAAAACTGTGAAGAAAACAAGGAACCTTGCGAAAAACATCCCTAACTGGATGTAGTATGTCAGTACAAATGTGCTCAAAATACAGGTTGACAATTAGACACGCCCAATACATGTGCTTACCTGTCTCAACCTGATGCACAGCTGCATTACTTGTGTTTAGGTCTTCAACTTTATCATCTCTTCTTGAGAAAACATTTTTCAAACAGTTGTGAAGCTCCCTGGCAACCCTATAGTCAACATCTACATCTAGAGATTTCATAGCAGCGCCATCTGTAAAACAAAACTCAACAATTGAAATGGATTTTCAGCACTGACTAGTCAATACAGTCCTACCCCAGCAATGGTTTAATTTTGTTTTATATAATTTAAGCACAAATTTTATTAAAATTTTGTTTTGTCTGGAAACTAGTGATATCATCCTGAAATGCATTCCTACCAATTTCCTGACTTTGTACCAAATCTAAACTATCATACACATTCACAAAGGTCTTATCTGTCAAATAGACATGAATACGAGGGCTACAAGAAACTGTATTACACATCATGTCTTACCTGGCCCTGAGTTTACTGGTCCAAAAATTGCTTCCAAAGTCTTGATAATTTGCCTTGAAAGATTCAAGGAAACGCATCTTGCATCATCACCACTGGAGCTACCCAGTGTGCCTGGATCAGCCTTTCCTGAAGGCTCTGGTGTTAAGGCTCTAGCTGGCCCAGAGGAAATCTCAGGCAGGGATACATCACTGTGGCTAGTCGCGTTAGGTTCCGTGACATCTGTACTCATCAGCAGAGCAGAAATGTTTGTCATCTCTCTGCCACATACTTCACTGTCCAGCTCACTGATGTCACAGTTCTGCTCTTTTTCATCTTGGGTGTCAGGCTCAACATTTTTCACCTGCCCCTGAGTTGCTTTGATTTTTGACACCTGAGCCTGTGTGACAGGTGTGACAGGCGTGACAGGTGCGACAGGGCCCGAGTTCCTCTGCCCTTTCACAGGCCCTTCACTTTCCTGTTCAGTTGTGGTAGACTCTTCATTGTCTGAGCTGTATGCCATGTCAGAGTCATCTGAGTCTGAGTACACACATAGTACTGTGCCCTCCCTCACCCACACATCATGCGGGCTGTTCACCTCACCCTCACTGCCCATCAACCTCTCACACTGCATGGTCACCTTCTCCACCAGGGCCAGTCGCTTCTGACTGCCAGATATCAGTAGTTCTTCTATGAACCTGTCACTGACCGATTTGCTCACCTTTACTACCTGTGAGCACAGGTCTGTTAACGACAAAGGGGTAATCTTCTGTGCAGACTCCAATGGCAACAAAGAGTGCATGCACACAGGGTGGTCATCAGGCGATTTGAGACGATTTAAGGCTATTTTCTTACGCTGGTCAGGTGAGGCAATGTAATCATAGCCCCACTCCAACAAAATGTTGACAGCGTCTCCAACATCATTGGCACAGCTGGCCAGAATATCCATCAAATCTTCCATGGGAACATCCTTGAAACAGCTGTGTAGAAACTCCAGCCCAAACTTCTCATTCATCTCCTCCTGCAGATCATCTGTGGATGTTCCGCGATCCAGAGTACGACTCTGTCCTAGGAATCGCTCCACTGGGTTCTCCTCAGCCAGGTGTTGCGTATTTATCTCCCTTACTCCGACGGAGCGAAGCCTGAACTCATCTTCGATGGCACTCGCTTTGTATCCCTCATTCACACAGTGCAGAATGTTGAAATCTCTGGGGCAAGTGTTGGAGAATTGCTCTACTCTGGTTGGAGTTTCTGTCACCTTAATCAATGGTTCAGCTCGCATCCTGGTGGCTGCCCCACAGTCTTCGCTTGAGTCAGAATTACAGGTGTCAAACACTGGGAAGGTCCAGGTGTTTGACAAGAATCGCTCTTTCACTGCTCTATCGAACAGCGGAGAGGTTGGCCTCCTGGTCTGCTTCCTACGAGACCTCCGCTGAGTTCTTGTGGTACTTTTCCCTACCTTGGGTGTTAATGACGGGTCCTCTGAGCTATCCGCCACATCGCTGCCCACTACTGTGTCAGCACCCACCTGTGGGGTCTCCTCTCCTACCTGTGGCATTAATGACTGGTCCTCTGAGGTGGACAGCTGAATGGTATCCACAGCTTCGCTGACCACTACTGCCTCTAGGTCAGGGCCCACCTGTAGGTTATCCCCTCCGTGTGACTGGTCCTCTGAGGTGGACAGCTGAATGGTATCCACAGCTTCGCTGACCACTACTGCCCCTAGGTCAGGGCCCACCTGTAGGTTATCCCCTCCGTGTGACCTGGTCCTCTGAGGTGGACAGCTGAATGGTATCTACAGCTTCGCTGACCACTACTGCCCCTAGGTCAGGGCCCACCTGTAGGTTATCCCCTCCATGTGACTGGTCCTCTGAGGTGGACAGCTGAATGGTATCCACAGCTTCGCTGACCACTACTGCCTCTAGGTCAGGGCCCACCTGTAGGTTATCCCCTCCATGTGACTGGTCCTCTGAGGTGGACAGCTGAATGGTATCCACAGCTTCGCTGACCACTACTGCCTCTAGGTCAGGGCCCACCTGTAGGTTATCCCCTCCGTGTGACTGGTCCTGTGAAGTGGACAGCTGACTGGTGTCTGCAGTATCATGGCCGACTATTGCCCCTAGGTCAGGGCCCATCTGTGGGATCTCTGCTCCAGTGTAAGACTTGCAATCCTCTGAGCTGGAATGTACACGTGGTCTACGTTGTGGTTTTGGAGCCGGGGCATCCCAAAAACTGCAGTCTCTTTCAACAATGTTCCCTTTAACCTCCGGAGTTTCTGCCTCTTGCTCGTATAGTAAAGTATCTGTGTATGCTGTTGATTTAGCTGTACAGTGGTCATGTTTACTCACTGACTGGTCAACTCCTGTTGAGACCTGGTGCTGCAGCTTGCATAGTTTAACGGTCTCTGTTAGTCGTTTTTCAACTACCTCTTTTTCACTCTCAGGAAGTGGTGCACAATATATTAAGGCTTTGAACTCGTTTTCTATGACATCAATTTCAGATGGAGACATAATCAAGGCTAATTCTGAGGCCACATTTGTTAAAATATCCACAGCTACTTGACCCAAACCATCAGAACTTGACACTTCTGGCGACATGTTGTTTCCATTGTCACCAGGGTCAGGAATTATGCTAGTGGGGTGATTTGGAGACGGTTTGCCATATGTTTCTGTCGCAGAGCTGTCTCTCTTTGGTAGGGGGATAACTGGGGGCTTTGTATCTGTCACAGATCTGTCCCTCTTTGGCAGGGGGATAACTGGGGGCTTTGTATCTGTCACAGATCTGTCCCTCTTTGGCAGGGGGATAACTGGGGGCTTTGTATCTGTCACAGATCTGTCCCTCTTTGGCAGGGGGATAACTGGGGGCTTTGTATCTGTCACAGATCTGTCCCTCTTTGGTAGGGGGATAACTGGGGGCTTTGTATCTGTCACAGATCTGTCCCTCTTTGGCAGGGGGATAACTGGGGGCTTTGTATCTGTCACAGATCTGTCCCTCTTTGGTAGGGGGATAACTGGGGGCTTTGTATCTGTCACAGATCTGTCCCTCTTTGGCAGGGGGATAACTGGGGGCTTTGTATCTGTCACAGAGCTGTCTCTCTTTGGTAGGGGGATAACTGGGGGCTTGTCAGGTAACATGGCTAGATGAAAACTTCTGTCCTTCACATCAGCAGTAAAACTGCACAACTTATTACTCCTTCTTCTCTGTGTCCTAATTGCTGCAGAGTTCTGACTGAGAGACCCTGAAGCAATGGCTTGTTCATCGCTACTATCTGATTCAAAACACTCCTTACTGTTGCTGCTGTGAACATGAAGAACTTCTCTGGGCGGTGTCGCGCTGTTTGATTCGTCACCACTGATATCAATCTCCTCCTCACTTTCTATAATCACATCAGGAAAATGAGCTCTCTCCTGACTGTCCTCCCCTTCTACGTAAAGTTCACCACTAGGGGGTGTAGCTGGGTTAACAAACCAATTTAATCCTTGGTACTGCGCTACCACACCCTGATCCACTAGTGTTTTGTTACTGGACTTGGCACCCTCTCCAGACTTGTAACCACCTGATATTCCTGATAAATTTTTATTTTCTCTGCTTTCCTTCCTTTGAGACCTAGAACAAAATATAATAAGCTTTGTATATCCCTTTTTGTCATAAAACTATACTATGTTGATTGTCTTAAATGATGAATCAAAAGTAAATTATCCAGTTATATGGGGCCTCTGTGGAACAGTTGGGCAGTGCGCTAGCGCAGCGTAATGACCCAAGAGCCTCTCACCAATGCGGTCGCTGTGAGTTCGAGTCCAGCTCATGCTGGCTTGGCTGTACGTGGGAAAGTCTGTCAGCAACCTGCGGATGGTCAGGGGTTTCACCCGGGCTGAGCCTGGTTTCCTCCCATCATAATGCTGGCTGCCTTTGTATAAGAGGACTATTCTTGAGTATGGCGTAAAACACCAATCAAATAAATAAATAAATATCCACAGTTATGAATAAGAAGAACAAAATTATATTTTTCATAAAATATAGAAAATGGAGAGTATTATTTATTACTTTAAATGAATGTAGCCTACAGCCTAGTTAAACACAACATGAACAAAAAACTTTTCATGTATAACATTCACTACATACATTGTATTTTATATGATCTCCACCAAGGTCGGCCATGTGTTCACAATTGTATGTACATGTACGTTCGCTTCTTACCGTGATATTTATCAATCAATTACCAACAGTACTGCACAGAAGGAAAGGTAGTCATTAAATCCTCAATTTCACATACAAGAGCACAAACAAGACTTTCTCCAAGTATTGTATTTTAAAAATATCAAGCAAGAGCTAAGGGGAGACAACTGAGGGACTGTATGGCCTTTGTAGAAGTATGTGCAATAAGTACCAAGCTGTGGCGCAATAGCTGCTTTACTGCATTCAAGACCAATAACATCAGAAAGCCACGTAAAAAAATCAGTGACTGGCTTAGAGTGTAATGATGCCCTCAGCACACCTAGCAATGTACAAGACTCACCTGTATTGTTTACATGTCTATGTACAGTTCATGGTGTCCTCCACAGTGACATGATACACAAAGCTTTGTAACATGTTCTAGAAGACTCACCTGTATTGTTTACCTGTCTGTGTACAGTTCATGATGTCCTCCACAGTGACATGATACACAAAGCTTTGTAACATGTTCTAGAAGACTCACCTGTTTTGTTTACCTGTCTGTGTACAGTTCATGATGTCCTCCACAGTGACATGATACACAAAGCTTTGTAACATGTTCTAGAAGACTCACCTGTTTTGTTTACATGTCTGTGTACAGTTCATGATGTCCTCCACAGTGACATGATACACAAAGCTTTGTAACATGTTCCAGAAGACTCACCTGTTTTGTTTACCTGTCTGTGTACAGTTCATGATGTCCTCCACAGTGACATGATAAACAAAGCTTTGTAACATGTTCCAGAAGACTCACCTGTTTTGTTTACCTGTCTGTGTACAGTTCATGATGTCCTCCACAGTGACATGATACTCAAATCGCTGTAACATGTGCTGTATAGTTTCCAGACCTACATTGTGGCTGTTCCTCCTGAAACAGATACAATGTTCACATCACAGAAAGTAGGACAATGTACGGATCGAAATGGGTGACTTTATAATTCTGAAGTCAAAACTGTGCTGCATGATTTTTTGATATTCCAGTTGAAATCTGTCCAGCAACTGGTTTACTCTGAAGCCTATAACTTCTGTAGAAAATTGAGCAGGTAAATGTAGCTGCTCCTATTTTATATCATGCGGTTCTCTCCCAGGTGGCTCGCTACTTTTCCAGGGTAGCCTTCTAGCAACTTAGAGATCGCCTCTATGGGACATACTGTAAAGCACTTATTATTCGGTGGAATTTATTTTCGCAGATTGTCTCCAAAAGCATGTTTGCGGGAATTAATTTTCACGTATTGAAGAGGGTAATGAAGAACAAATCTTAAAATCTTAAAATTTTCCAAGATATAATGTGGCCAAAATTATTTAAGCATGTCAAACAGGTATTATGATGGGTGGCTTTAATCCTCCTTTGTTTCCCGCGGTGTCACTAATCCTCGTGATCTGAATCAGAGATTAAAACAATGGGGGATGGATTATCACTACGTAAGAAGATTACTTTCACATCTACCGTGAGCAGTGCTCAAACAGGTGTCACTTCTTTTTGAATCATTGATGAGTACATATACTTTTAAACAACTGTCAAACAGACCTGTCACCTTTTGAGCAGTTCAACGCAAAACATATGAATTCACCATTATCGGTGTCAGTCACTCATTCTTTATTAAGTAACAGGGGAAATTTTGCACTGTTTTCAGTTTTTATTGACCTCTGCAGGTCAGAAACAGCAAACACTGCCGTACCAGTCAAACGGCCACTGTGTTGTTGTACACACTTCACAGTTTGTTAGCCCACTCATTGGACCACAGGAGAGACACAGCCAATGGGATAGAGTGTATCAGAGCGACATTCATTAGAAGTCAGCACATACCAATATGTACTTTTTCTTTCACTTTATGGGTATAGCAAAGATTGGTCAGAATGAAGACGAATAAACTCCCACTTTGTTTCATACCCACCAAACCTTAGCACCAGAGTTTGTATATATTTAAACCATAATTTCCTTTCCCTGCTTTTATAAAATTTGGCTGACTCGTCGAGTTTTCTTAGCACAACTCACGTCAACCTGGCAAAGATTTCACTTCATCATTACTTCTACCTGTAGTATATGATTCAATATTGGATATTTTATTTGCTGGAATTTGCGGTAACTTAGTACTTCACAGTATAAATGCAAAAAATCAGCTCAATACATAAAGTACTGAAATTATGAATTTGGTAATTAACAGTAATTAATATGCACACAGATGCATGTAAAATTTCAGGTCAATACATGCTGTACTTCTTGAGATACCACCCCTAACATTTTGGTAACTTACAGTAATTAATATGCGCATAGAGCATCAGCGACAAAACACCCCCCTTGTGCTTTATGTATATATAAAACTTCAGGTCAATTCATGGAGTACTTTTTAAGATACCACTCCTAACATTTTGTTTAACATTGCCTTCCCTGGGGGTTGATGCAGACCATAAGGGTACGTCATAAGCTACACCTTTACTTTGTAGCATAGAATGTGTAATTCTGGAGGTACAATCTATGCATCAGACGAACACATCACAAATGGCTTGTACAGTGTACAGTTCTCTCTCACTTGCACAACTCTCGAGCTTTGTATTTCCACTTGGTCTGCGGTTCCATCAACTCTATTTTATATCCATATTTAACTGCCTGGAATGGAAAAGAAATAAAATTACAGATAGTCGTCATTTCAGACTGAGTTCTATATATGCAGCCTTGACCCAATAACCCAACATAAGAAACTTTCAATGAAAAATCCTTAAAAAGACTGCTGTATAATTTATTTTTCCTCATGCATTAACACTGGCTTGGTACATGGGAGGGTCTGCCTTCAACCTGCGGATGGTTGTGGGTTTTCCCCGGACTCTGCTCGGTTTCCTCTTACCATAATGCTGGCTGCCGTTGTATAAGTGAAATATTCTTTCACAGGGCATAAAAAAAAAACAATCAAATAAATAAATAAATAAATAACACTGAGTTACCTGTACTACATAAGGTTTCATTTCCCATCTCTGAGAATTAGTGTTGTCAATGATTACTGGTGAAATGCCAGTCTTCAACGCCTCCTCACCTGAAAATAACATGCACAGGGGTAGTGTACATGTGATCATGTAACTGGGAATAAATGTTACATTTAACTGTGAACACAGGCTATGACGTGGCACATTGCCCCTGTAGACATGGTCGCTGCCCGACTTGTTAACTCAACAAGTCACATCACTGTTTTCTACAAGTTACAATACAATACACTCCAAGCAATGTTTCAAATGTTCATGGTTTGAAAGGGGTCATGTCAGTTGTTCGTCTAAATAGCCAGACACAGATGAAAGTTTATTTACCTTATATGGAAGTTCAGAAATTACAAATAATGGATTATTTAAATTAGCTCATGAGCTTGCCCGTCTTACACAAAGGTATGTACAGTATGTATGATTGAATTTTAGCGTCATACCTAACCATTTTTTAGTAATCTGAGGATGAGTACATGCCACCAAAGTGCTGCTACCGCTGAAGTAGCATGACCAAGACACCAGACATGACACCCCACCCAGTCACACTATACTGACACCTGGCTAACCAGTCCTATCAGTGCTGAACACCGAGTGAGGCAGTAACAAGACATCAAGGCGGCCATTCTAACCATTGGGTCACCGAAGTGGCACCCTTACACAAAGGTATAAAATGAGGAGTTAGTATACACTCATACTTCTTTGCTGATTCCAAAGATGAGCATCACCCAAAAGGCCTTGGTCATATTCGTAAAAATTTCCCCTCATAAAATAATCATCCGTCGTTAAAATAGTTCCATCAAATTTGATCTGCCTACAAATATAAAAGACAATCCATTCTTAATCATGCTGCCAAAGCAATTTATTACCAAATACAAATTCACCTCTTACCAACAAGCAAATTACATGAAATGCGTTTTTCATTGACTACAGACATACCGGCGCACAAGTTGAACATTTTCTAGGAAACTTGTATACGTCTGTATTGAAATACAGATTCATATTATGTAATATGTATGTAATGCCAAAGAAGAAAATTATATGTTGTGCTTTGTGTATTTATATCAATCTATCAGATGAAATGTTTTTCAAGGTGCTATCATGACTGTGAACAGGTGAAGTTTGATAACAGGTAATCCATGAGGAAAACAAAGGTCATCCCCCGGGGCAAAGGTCATACATACTCCACTATCCCAAGATAATTTATTCATACATTGCTTGTTCTGATAGAATACTCATTCTCCCTCCTCAAAGCTAGAATCCAGATGTCCTCAATACCTTCCTTCCATTCCCAACATTTCCACAAATAAAAGAAAGAAAACTAAGAAAACCTTAAAAGAAAAGACAGGATGTCATTGTTAAGTTAGACTTCATATCGATTGTTTCATAGGCCATTTGTGGTGTGTACTGATTGCACTACGGGTACATCCAGTTTGAATGGAGAAATGTAGCAATCAGAAGAGAATACAGTGTATATGAGAATCTATTATTGCACTAAATACCTGAACAAGAGAAATTACCTGATTGTAAACATGCATAAGTTTCAATTTTAGTTAGGATGTATGCTGTTTCAAAGAAACAGGAATTAGGAAGAGTTGTATGAACAAAATCTAAATACATGGAAAAGCGCTATTACACAAAATTCTAAATGGAGGTACTTATTTAAATAACTCCTTGATTGCCATTAAACTTAAGCTTGCACAAGTTCCGATGATAGGCAAGATGTATGGTAACTGTATTGCTGGAGTGGTTTGGGAGGAGAAGGATGGACAAAATCTGAATATGGAAAACACTGTTACATAACGTCTTAAAATGGTGGTAATTATGAATTATTCCTAATGAGCATTATGATAACATTTATCAAATTGCCAACAAAGTTAAGCATGCACAAGTTCCGATGATAGGGAAAGATCTACATGTATCATAAGTTTCATCAAAATTGGAAAAGTAGTTTGGGGCAGGAGATGCATGGACAAAATCTGAATACATGGAAAGCACTGTTACGCAAAGTCCTAAATGGTCGTAATTAAGAATATAATTAAACGATTGCCATTAAACTTAAGCAGGCACAAGTTCAGATGATATTCAAGATGTTTGGTAAGTTTCACTGAAACGGTGAAGTACTTTTGGGGGAGACGCATTGACAACATCAAGTGTACAGACAGACAGACGGAGGGACAGGTGATTCCAGTATACTTGGCCCTGCATCGTTGATGGGGGTATAATAAACAGTACGAGAAGAAGAGATACCTGCACAAAATAGTATTTTCAACGGGGATAACTGTTTCAGACAGGACAAAACTGCCATGTAAAAAACACTGTAACATTTTGATAAAGTTGAAAGAGGGAAAATTTGATACTGATGTTCTGCATATTTGTAACTTCTAAATAAATGTTCAGAACTCAACTTTAAAACATATACCTCTTTAATAAGTGACACTGGGTGTTGCACTGAAGCTAATGTGTACCTGTCTCATGAACGTTTACTGCTATTAAATGGGCATGGTAAGGTGTGTAGATGCTTGGCTAATGAGCATTTATCGCTAACTGCATGTGCGCCTGGTAAGATGTGTAGGCGCTTACATGTACCAGACTAATGGACATTTACTGCTATAAAGTGGACATGGAAAGGTGTTTAGGTACTTACCTGGTATATGAACATTTACTGTTAACTGGACATGGTAAGGTGTGTTGGGGCTTACCTGACTATTGAACATTTACAGCTAACTGGACATGATAAGGTGTGTACGTGTTTACCTGTGTAATGAAAATTTATCGCTACCTGTTTACTGCTAACTGGACATGTTAAGGTGTATAGTTACTTACCTGGTATTTGAAAATTTACTGCTAATTGCACATGATAAGGTGTGTAGGTGCTTATCTGGCTAATAAACATTTATCGCTACCTAGCATGTAAGAAGTGTAGGTGTTTACCTGGCTAATGAAAATTTACTGCTAACTGGACATGCTAAGGTGTGTAGGCGCTTACCTGGCTGAACATTTACTGCTAACTGGACATGGTAAGGTGTGTAGTTACTTATCTGGCTAATGAACATGTACTGCTAACTGGACATGGTAAAGTGCGTAAGTGTTTATTTGGCTAATTAACATTTACCGCTAACTGGACATGATAAGATGTGTAGGTGTTTACCTGGTATTTGAACATTTAGTACTAACATGACATGGTAAGATGTGTAGGTGCTTACCTGGTATTTGAACATTTACTGCTAACTGGACATGTAAAGGTATGTAGGTGCTTACCTGGCTAATGAACATTTACTGCTAACTGGACATGATAAGGTGTTTAGGTGTTTACCTGGGTAATGAACATTTACTACTTACTGGACATGGTAAGGTGTGTAGTTACTTACCTGACTAACGAACATTTACTGCTAACTGGACATGGTAAGGTGTGTAGTTACTTACCTGGTATTTGAACATTTACTGCTAACTGGACATGGTAAGGTGTGTAGTTACTTACCTGGTATTTGTACATTTACTGCTAACTGGACATGGTAAGGTGTGAAGCTGCTTACCTGGCTAATAAACTTTTACCACTAACTGGACATGATAAGGTGTGTAGGTGTTTACCTGGCTAATGAACATTTAATACTAATTGGACATGGTAAGGTGTGTCGGTGCTTACCTGGCTAATGAACATTTAATACTAATTGGACATGGTAAGGTCTGTAGTTACTTACCTGGTATTTGAACATTTACTGCTAACTGGACATGGTAAGGCATGTAGTTACTTACCTGGTATTTGAACATTTACTGCTAACTGGACATGGTAAGGTGTGAAGGTGCTTACCTGGCTAATAAACTTTTACCGCTAACTGGACATGATAAGGTGTGTAGGTGTTTACCTGTGTAATGAAAATTTATCGCTACCCGGCACGTAAGGTGTGTAGGTGTTTACCTGGCTAATGAACATTTAATACTAATTGGACATGGTAAGGTGTGAAGGTGCTTACCTGGCTAATGAACATTTACTGCTAACTGGACATGATGAGGTGTGTAGGTGTTTACCTATGTAATGAAAATTTATCGCTACCTGGCACGGTAAGGCGTGTAGGTGTTTACCTGGCTAATGTAGATTTTCCACTGCCTGGACATCCTCGTAAAAGCACCAATACCTTCTCTCCAGACTTGACATAATTCTCTATAATTTCTCGCTGCACATGCCAGACGTTTGATTTCTGAGGCACTTGTTTTGAATCTTGATCTTTATGTTTACTAGTCTGCTTAATGGCGTCACTGAGGGAGAATCTCTCCGTGGGTCGCGGCCAGGTTTTTTTCACATAGGTTAGTTTAGATGTGGACATTCCAGGTGCAGACATTTCCCAGGGTTTAATCATGGCCCCTTTGTATGCAGGCTGGTCATGTTCAGGACTCGCCCAGGCTGTGCTTATCCATCTAGGCACAAATTCTGGGGCATCTGCTGACAGTTTTGATACAGAGTTAGAGCTTTGCTTCTCCTCCACCGACATGTCTGACAACGTCTCACAGTTCACAGATCCTGGCGTCGGGAAATACACCTTCTGATGCTGGACGTTGTCAGAGTTGACAGAGTTCAGGATTTCATTCTTCTGAGTTTCCACTAGTGTGGATGGTTCTGTGACTTTCATGCTTGAATTAAATTTCACGCTGCAATTTGGAATTTTTGTTTGCCCATTCGATGGCTTCTCTGAGCTTAAATCTGCAATTCCTGATATAGGACTAGAGTCTGTTGGTGAAATATTTGCACTGATATCACTGCTCTGCCTTGAAGGTGTGGCACAGTTGTCAACTGTTCTGGAATCACTTGGTTTGAGAAAGTCTACATTTATATCAGCACTTCCTCGTGATGGTAATGATATTGCATCAGCACCATGTGAAAAGAGCATGGTCTCTGTGTCTGAGATCAGATCTGGGGATACTATCTCGGACAAGTTCACGCCGTGTTTCTGAACACTGGCCGCTGCCACTTGGTTATCTAATGACTGTGTACCAACAGTGTTTGGGACAACTGTGCCAGATGGAAGTGTATATAGGTCAGCACTGAGAAGTGGGTCAGCAGCCTTCATACATGTCATATTTCCATGTGGGTCAGAAGAACTAGTACATCCAGCCTCATAATCTGATGTAATCATTTTTGAATGAAGTGATAATTGAGGAGAACATGGGATAAATTGGGTAGTTACAGTACTGTCCAGTTTAGCAGTAGGTAGTTCAAATGTGCATAAACCATATTTGCCAAAGGCATTATTATTTGATTGCTGTGATACCAGGTTCTCATTGGCTGTAAAAGCTTCAGGCTTTTCTTCTGATTTTATTTCCTGTCTTGGTGGAATAACAATGGGGTCCAGAGAGTCCATACTTCCACTCAGCCAATTATCACTCTTAGTCATGTCAGCTGAGTTAGGGTCGGTGTGTTCATTTTCCTTGTTATCAAACACCGTGGATGCCAGCTCATACAACTTATTAGTGGATTTCACAGCTTGTCCCTTGTTGTCATTCCCAACAAAATGGAAGAGCGTATCAACAGCTTCCTCAACTGCAAAAAGAAAAGAGCAGCTATAGTTCATAAACAGCAGATTTGGTTAAAAACATTGACAATAATCACACTGGGTGTTTTCCACTAAACCTTATCAACTTTACCATCATGATTTTAATTAATTTATTTGACTGTTGTCTTAAACAGAACGTAAAGTTAATTTGCTAGGTCTAAGTTTGTTTGATTATAAAAAGTTATTAACTTCTTAAGGTTCTTCTCTGTAGTTGTATTAAACTTTTATTTTCCAGATTACCTCTCCATTCCGATTCTGATAAAACCATGTGTACAACATCAGGGTCTACCTGTCCACCAAACATTTCCTGAACATAAGTAAAGATGTCATCATTCGACTTATCATCCAATTCGCTCAAGCCCCCACCCGCTTTCACGTCTCGAACATTTTTCTCTGGGCTAACAGTACGGCTTTTCTGTGATTGCTTTCTGCTACGAGGCATTTTGTATTCGTGAGCGACATTTGAAGTGATGAATCAGTTTTGTTCCAGGAATCCCCTGATTCCATCAATTTTAAACTTTTGAACTCGTCCGCTTGTGTGTTATTTATGTTACGTGTTTTTCTCTCCCGGAAGTAAGTTGTTTGACAGGTGCGCGTGTCTTGACGCCCGAGACTGGAGTAACAGAGATTTTGATTGGCTATTTTCGTCCATTGTTGCATTCTTCTGGATTGGAGTGTTTTCGGTTTAGGATCACTGAGATATTTCCAGTGAATATCAGTGTTGTAAAGTTTTGTTCAAGGAGTTTCAGAAAACAGTTAATACATATGTTTTCACATCACAGATGTTAGTAAACATTTGCATGTATCACCTTTGCGCCATAAACTCAGACCATGTGTGCTACATGAGAAAACGAAGCGACCGGTAGTAATAATTCAGGAGTTGACAAATATGGCGTAGATGCTAGCCAATCAAAATTGTTGATACACAGGAATGGAAAAGCTGCACTCGGTTTCGCGCCGGAGTCTTTGAAACAATCAAGAGGTCGAAATTTTTTCCTGAAATTTGGAAAAGAAAGAAGAAATCACAAAGGTTAGATCATATCATTTTGTTTAGCAACTCACTTTTAATTTAACTGCACTATTAATGCGTGAATGAGACATTTCCCTGAGCTTAAATCCATTATGAAACTGACCTACCCTTTTCCGCACTGCCATGTTCGATCGCTTCCCTGGTCCCATTGGAACATTTAAGACTAAACTAAATTAGTTATTTTCCTTTATGCGCAGTTGATTGAACCGTAACGTCATCCTACATTATTTTCCCATTTAATTGATGCAATGACGCCTTTAGTAAAAAGTATGGCCCAAGAGAACTAGGTGACCACGGTGTTCATTTTCATTTTTTGGTAAACATTGTATTGTTGTTGTTGTAAAGGTGAACTGAGGTAGAATGTAAATAAAGACCTAATTCTGCCGCATTCCACTGAGAAAGCTGTAACTTTGTAAGTTGGCAGAATTGTGGTAACGTACCTTAACTTGTAACATTCTATCAGAAGTCACACTTTCTTCCATTTGCTAAATTTGCAAATATCACATTACTATAAATAGCCTACTGTTGTCATTTTAGTTGGCGATGAGAAGCCTGTGGATAAAGGTGGATTCCCTCCGGGTTCTGCCCGGTTTCCTCACACAATAATGTTGGCCAGTAGTTAATAAATCTGTTGGAAATGTTTTTTTTTTCTAGATTGTTAATATGTTTGCTGACCTTAAAATGTTATATTCAGTGACTTCAAAGGGAATGAATGCCCCATAGGCTTCTCCCTTAATTGTCAAACTGCCATTTATGCATATTTCGACTTCAACACAAGTGACATTACCTGACAGCCAGATCAATTAAGCCAATGTCTGTAGAAATCATGACCAAATCACCTAATCACATAGTTCTGCTAAATTAAACGTGGAGATCTATTTTCAGCATTTGTGAAATTGAGATCTGTTTTAAGCATTTGTGATATTTACCTCCCTCAAGCTTTTATCTTTAAACCTGAAAAATTTGGTCCATCCATTCAGCAAAGCACTCAGCGGAACGAAGTGAGCTTTTAAACCCACTCTCATAAGACAGCACTCACCAGTTTCTGTTGTGAATTGGAGAGACGGGGACCTTTGTTACTACTCCTGCATGTATACACCCATTCCCAAGTGGAAATGTTGTTGAAATCTTTTTTTTCTTTTGGCATGAAAATCACTTTTGTCCAGTCATGGCAAGTCGGGCATACTAAAATCAGTCACTCACTAAAACATGTGGAAATCAAATTGATGAGACAGGACCACACCATCAGTGTTAACAAGCTCAACAATGGTTTCATCAGTGTCACCACTAGTAGGAAGTGTAGGAAACACCACTTGGGCTAACAGTCGAGTGAGAAAAATCAGCTCTAAAAGCTCTGAGTCAAAACTTGCACTGTCACTAGTGCAGCTATCTGGTTATCCACTATGTGCTCTTGGGCAACACTGATGAAGTTTTCACTTGTATATTTCACCCTGAACAAGTAAAGTCCATCAACATTAAGATTTCCGGCAACTCGGACAATAGGGCATGAGTAGTGTTGCTCAGTAGTGTTTCTGTAGAAATGTATGATAAAATAATGCATGAACGTTTGAATTAAATTAATTCTGGGTTGTGTTGAACAATATCTGTTTTCAATTTGGTTTCAGGCTTATCCTAATGAGCAGTAGACTATCACAATGTCCAAGGCTGTGAGCACAGGGACTAAAGTTGTTTATCCACCTGGCTGCAAGGAGTTATCAGAGGATATAGGCAAAGATGAGCTTGTGCGGAGGTTAAAGGTTTGTGTTTTTATATGCACATGATACAGGATTTATGTTCAGACATTGAAATCAAACAGTGTAATGTTATGTATTAATATTTGAATTGAAAGATGCTGCTATTATCATGTTTCTGCTAGTGCAATGTAATGGCCCAGAAGCCAAGGGTCAGATACTGCAGTGGCTTTGGGTTCATCCATCTCATGCTGGCTTCTGCCCTAGTCATACGTGGGTTATTCAGTTGCCAAACAGCAAATGGTTGTGGTTTTCCGTGGGTACAGGGTAAAATTACAATCAAGTATAGAAGTATACCTCATCATCATTTTTTTCCACCAGTGACCACTAGTTTAATCTATATATATGTATATATTTGTTAAATTGTGGAGGTGGTTTTCCATTATAAATTGGACAAGGTGCTCGGCCATTATTGTGTTTCTTCCAAGTTCAACTTCATACATGTACACATTTACCAGTTTCTTTTATTAAAGCACTTAATATTGGATTTGTAGCAATTTGCGGATGGTCGTGGGTTTCTCCTGGGCTCTGAACAGTTTTCTCCCACCACAACGCTGGCCGCAGTCATATAAGTGAAATATTCTTGAGTACGGCCTAAAACACCAATCACATAAATATTGGCTGTGATGTTACCAGTGAAGTATAAATGAGGAAATGTGTTTGAAGTTTGTCAATATTTTACTTGGCTGAAGGCTCTGGCCAGGGCCTTTCAGGACATGAGTCAGGAGGAGAATGAGCAGTACAGTGGACTGGCCCTCACTCTCGCCACAGAGTACTACATGGATCACAGCAGCAAAGATGTACGCCTGCTCATTGCCTGCTGCATTGCTGATGTCTTTCGCATTTTCGCTCCTGATGCACCATACAAGGAGCAGAGTTTGCTCAAGGTTAGTGCTGCGACACTGTCAATGTGTATATCTCACAGTTCCATGTTACTGAAAAACTTACATCAACATTTGTAAGTGGCACAAAAGAGATTTCTTGTTAACGAAATGGTCTTGTGACTGCAGATAGACCAGTTAGTTTCATGCACTTAACATGATGTTCATTATAGAATTGGTGCAAAAGTTTCAATGAAAGTACATGTTGCTCGTGTAGCTTGCATCCCAGTTGACAACTTCTTATGTCTTGTGAAATCTTGTGTCCATTATTTGTGAGAGTGAAGAAAAATTTGCAATCAAAACCTGGATTATTGGCTGGCATCTTGACGATATTTGAAGCCTTTGCTCTGGCTGTTTTACTCCACTTGTACCTTGAGATGTGAAATATTCTTTAATATAACAGTAAATAAATACATTTCCTTTGATCTTTGGTGATGGAATTAAATGTTCAGGTTTTTTTTGCAGGAAATATTTATGTTTCTGATCAAACAGTTAAGGGGCCTCGAAGACCCTAACACAGCCTCGTTCAAGAGATATTTCTACCTGCTTGAGGTAAAACTCATTTGATTCTTTCAAAAATGTTCAGAAGTGTTGTTTTCTTAGTTTTTGTCGGTTTCAAAAGAAGACTGTTATGACTGTAGTGTAATCTAAGTTAGAAATGTGAAGCAGTGACTGTTAACACAGTGGTGGGGCCATTGTAGTCTAGTAGTTAGCAATGACCAAGGAGCCTCTCACTAATGCGATCTCTGAATTCAAATCCAGCTATGGACGATTCCTCATCTGTTTTACGTCGGAAGCTCTGCCAGCAACCTGCAGATGGTCGGGGGTTTCCCTTGGGCTCTGTCCCCTTTCCCCCTACCATAATTCTGGTTGCCGTGGGCCAAGCGGGTCAGTGTCGCTCACTAGTTGCCATAGAGCCATTTATCAGTGTTCATTGTTGTGCATTCTGGTTTGGCCGTGACATTGCAGCTTTCTGGCAAACAGCGGTGGTTTTCCCTGCCCATAAAAGCGACAGTTGCCATATCATTAAATAATGAAGTATGATGATGCTAGATAGCTTATGCCACCTTCCTTTTCTTGAACTGTGGAATTTGTAGGCCCTAATGGTATCTTCCTTATTTTAAGGCAGAATAATATTTAAGAAATAAGTAGTCACAAATAAAAGAGTTTGTCCTTGAAGAAACAGGTCATGTCAATGTTTGAAAAGAATATCAAACTACAACTGCAAAAATTATTTATTTTAACAGAATCTGGCATGGGTGAAATCATTCAACATCTGTATTGAGTTGGATGACAACCAGGAAATCTTCTGCAGCCTGTTTAAACTGATGTTTTCTATTGTCAAGTAAGTGTGAACACAGTGAAGAGCATTAATCACCTGATTCATGTCAGTCTAGTCTACTACATCTTTCTTTGTTGAAACCACTCTGTACATGTTTGTTAGTTCCCATGGAAAAACGAACTTAAGTTTATTTCACTCTGCAAAGTTTTCTGTCAGAAAGAAGTGTGTGAAATCTTTGATAGCCTTTTGAACATCATCACTGTGTAAGTATAGTACAGAATTTCGTAAAGCTCTATGGTCATTGACTTGACTGCTGGTTGAAAGGATTGTCAGGCAATTTCATACACGTGTAGGAATGCTGTAAATGTGGTGTTACAGCACATGGTTTATGCCTGAATGTGGGTGCCTGTGGATGGTAGTGGGTTCCTCTGGCTCACCACTCACGCGATTGTTTCACGCGCTGATTTTCCTGTTTTCAGTGAGAGTCATTACAGTAAAGTGCAGAACTTCATGTTGGACCTGATGACCCCGCTTATTACTGAGGCAGACTCCGTGTCCCAGGAGCTGCTAGATATCATCCTACTGAACATCATTGAACCTCGAAAAGTAGGTCGAATTCTGCATGGGTCACTTCCTAAAAGTAGGACGAATTCTGCATGTGTCATTTCCTAAAAGTAGGTCAAGTACTGCATGTGTCACTTCCTAAAAGTAGGACGAATTCTGCATGTGTCACTTCCTAAAAGTAGGTCAAGTACTGCATGTGTCACTTCCTAAAAGTAGGTCAAGTACTGCATGTGTTACTTCGTCAAAGTGGGTCGAATTCTGTATGTGTCACTTCCTAAAAGTAGGTCAAGTACTGCATGTGTCACTTCCTAAAAGTAGGTCGAATTCTGCATGTGTCACTTCCTAAAAGTAGGTCAAGTACTGCATTTGTCACTTCCTAAAAGTAGGTCAAGTACTGCATGTGTCACATCCTATTTGTTCATGGACTACTAACGTAAAATATAGCTTATACCATGTTGTTCCAGCTCGTGTAATGCCCACTCTTGTGTACGGTTGGCAGTTATGAAATATGTAATCAGTTTTAATGATAATTGTAAGATTTCTCACGATATGATCTACATTTAATTTATGTCGTTGAGGAAAAACACCTTTTCAAGTTGTTTTGAGTAGTGATAAATTCTGCAGGGTACACAATATCTCAGAGTAAATTGAAAGTAATCATGGTTTGATAATAATATGTTTTGTTTGACTCACAGGCTCAGAATAAACCTCTAGATTTTGTCTTTTTGTTCTAATTATCTTCTGTTCCAAGGGAATATCTTGTGTAATATGGAGTTTTTGTTCTTTGTAGTCACACAACAAAGTTGCATATACCATGGCAAAAGACCTGTTGAGGAGAACTAGCAATGCCATAGAACCTTACATCCAAGCGGTAAGATAGGAGTACATGTGAATAAGTGAAAACTGAAACTCATTATCATACGAGGTCTCCGTGGCCAAGAGGGGTTTGTAAGCAGGCATGGGGCATTGACCCAGGAGTCTGTCACCAGTGCAGTCACTGTGAGATCAAATCCAGCTTATGCTAGTTTCATCTCCAGCCATAGGTGGAAAGGTCTGCTGGAGACCTTCAGATGGTCGGGGCTTACCCCGGGCTCTGCCCGGCTTCCTCCCATTCAAATATTGTTGAGTACAACGTTAAGCACCAATTAAAAAAATTAATAAATCGTGGCATGCCCAAATTGGACATTGCATTAGCCACTACCATGCAACAAAACTGCCAGCCATTGGACGGGTGAAAGTTCTTGATTATGGCTTTCAACATCAGTTAGGTAAATAAATAAATAAGTATTGTGTATAAGCTTTCAGTGACCTAATTTCCAGCACTTGTAGTACATCACATATACATTTATGATGTGTCTTCTTTACAGTTCTTCAATAATGCCCTTATGTTAGGGAAGACATCAGAGAGTGAAGTCTCCGAGCATCTGTTTGAGCTTATTTATGAACTGAACAATATTTCACCGAATGTCCTTTTGGCCGTCTTACCACAGCTAGAGTTTAAACTGAAGGTAAGTTAACCAGTATTTGTAATTTTAAGCACTGTGGTCTGTGGATAATCAGTGTGCCAGACATTAAAGGTTTTCATTTTGTACATTACTACATAAATCTATTATTTTGGTAAGAGAACGAATGCTGGAAACTGAGAATAAGCTGATTCAGGCTCTGAGGAAGCTCACCTTACAACATTTACTCTAGTGATAGAACATTTAAGTACTTGACTTTTTTTTAAAAATAATTTTGATTTAAAGTTCAAACAGATAACATTTATATAAATTGATGATCATTCAGCCAGCTATCTTAACATGATATTTACACTCTCTCACTCTCACTTATGTATTAAACAGTCTCAGAGAGGGAAGTTTGGAGTAATGCCTTTAAGGGGTACCTAATATAAGATTACTTACATGCATGTGACTTAGGTCAGGGCAGTCTTTGTCATTTTCTTGTTTTCTGCGTATTTTGAAGATTTTGAAAAAAGACAGGTTTGTTTTAACAGAGTAATGATGAATCCGAAAGGAAGTCTGTGACACGTTTGTTAGCCAAGATGTTTTCTGAGCCTCACTCTGAGCTAGCCAATCAGAACAAGCCATTGTGGAAGTGCTTTCTTGGAAGGTAACACTCATATCCTGTATCGTAGTTTGAAGTATTTTGCTGTTGTCCCATGTCTAATTTGCTGTTTGCAAAGGAAAGCAGCTATTGTGACTGATATTTCTTCAATTTACACACAGCAAAGGAATTTACCTCAGCTCATTTGTGATTTAGTTTTAGTTAATTATTTCAGCTTAATTTAATGTTGCCAGCATCAGCAGACTTGCTCATTAGGCCTAGGAATCCATGAAGTGGAGTTAGGCCCCTTCATAATGGATTGTTTTTTCCTATCTTAATACCCAGAGCGGTTTCACATAGAGCTTTTAAACCCAGAATCCTTTGGGAAAGAGACGGATTGATATTTAAGCTGCAAAATCTTGTTGGAACTGTCCAACAACCAGTTTTGTTGTTTTATTGTTTCCAAAAGCTGACAACAGGATAAGTTCTTTTCTGTCAATGCCATCTTTAAGCCTCTATTTCAGCATGTAAATGCATGGGATGTATGAAAATACACTACTCTAACTACTGTTGTTTTTCAACCTTTTCACATTTTTCCAAGCTGTTTATTCTAGCATATTCTGAAGGCATTAATCTGTGTAGATTGATACAATTTTGCATTTTGTGAAGCCCTGAAATTGGCTATCCCACCTATGTAGTTTTGTCTCCAAAATCTAATTATAAACGTTCATGAATTGCACTGAAATGTGCACTTCCATGTGCTTAAAGGTTGAGGAATAAGGGTAAGTCATGTTTTGTGCCATTTGTGAAGTACATGTGAGAATATGTACCCGCACTTGCAGGTTCAATGACATCAGCATTACTGTGAGGACGATATGTGTGCAGTACTCCCAGCATTTCATCCTGAACCATCCCACCCATGTCAGAGAAATCACAGGTAGGAACTGTGTGCCTAGCAGGCTATTCACTAACATAGTAGCAAACTGTGATCACTGCCTGTCAGTGGAATTGATCACATTTTCATATGTACATGTACAAGACAGTGATTAGATCACACTGACTGTTGTATGGAGGGAAAAAGCAATAAAAGAAATGAACTGTCACAAAGTTGTCGTTGACAACAATTGCATGTTGAGTTTGTTAGATTTTATTTTTACATTCCCTGTTTGAATAGGTCCCATATATTTATGACATTCCATATACAGTATACTTTGTACATGACAGAGTCACCACATGACAGAGTCACCACATGACAGAGTCACAATATGAAGATAGACAAGTGCAGTCTTTCACCATGGGCTGGGATAAGAATTTAAGCATAATTGGAAATGATTTGTGTTTCTTTATTCACATAATTTCACTGTAAATATGAAAAGGCATTGACAGGTCTTGCTAACTCGAGCCTGTAAACAAACGTAAATTAACGGTGAAGTCTAGGCAGAACAGGTGGGAGTGGGGCTTTTAACAAAGTCTATCACATGTGGCACTTTGACATTACTGGAGCTTACTATGTTAACGTTAGACCATTTGTAAATGAAGGGTTTGTTTGTCAATGTTGTCAGAGCACCTGAAAGCCCGACAGCATGACCCCGAGGAGACGGTGAGGATGGAGGTGGTGGGCTGTATTCTGAACGCTGCCAAGAAAGACTTTCTCAGCGTGTCTGATGAACTGCTGGAGTTCATCAAGGAGAGGACATTAGACAAGAAAGTAATTAGCAATCTTCTGTCATTATAACATGTCACATATAATGATAGTGATAGTGTACATTAACATCTCATTTGGAAATCAGTTGTGAAAAAAAATATTTTGAGAAGTTTACATGTACATGTATTAAGTTTGATTTTTAAAGACAGATACATTTGTGTGATATTTTGATGTTGACTACCTGAAATGACCTGAAATTTCGCCCACAAAAGTGCATTATTAGAGGCAAAATAATGTCACAAAATATTATATTTGGTGTTGAAACTAACAATTTTCCAGTAGAATATCATCCCATGTTCCAAGCGAACCTCAGAACACCTTTCTAAATCAGTGTTACGCAGAATCAGGAAAAATGGACAAGTAAGTTATGGACACAAAATTTCTGATCATTTAGGGTAAACCTTATCTTGGATTTGCCTCATACACTCCATCCAGACGAAATCTGTAATCTTTAGTGTATAGTGTATTTTTGAACTTAAATATATGATAATAATTAAATAAAAAATGTCTTGTCACAGTTCAAGATACGTCGCGAGGCACTGCTCGGCTTGGGGGCGCTGTACAAGCGCATCAGCCAGAGAGAGCCATTTGACGCTCACTTTATGGAGAGGGTAACCTGGATCAAGGACAAGGTGTTGCACGCTTACTACCAGCAGAGTGTTGACGACAGGTAAGCAGCAGAGTGTTGACGACATTGAAGTACGTCTCTGACATCTGCTTAACTTGGTTCATGTCATTGACGACAGTGAAGTTCGTCTCTGACATCTGCTTAACTTGGTTCATGTCATTGACGACAGTGAAGTTCGTCTCCGACATCTGCTTAACTTGGTTCATGTCATTGACGACAGTGAAGTTCGTCTCCGACATCTGCTTAACTTGGTTCATGTCATTGACGACAGTGAAGTTCGTCTCCGACATCTGCTTAACTTGGTTCATGTCATTGACGACAGTGAAGTTCGTCTCCGACATCTGCTTAACTTGGTTCATGTCATTGACGACAGTGAAGTACATCTCCGACATCTGCTTAACTTGGTTCATGTCATTGACGACATTGAAGTACGTCTCCGACATCTGCTTAACTTGGTTCATGTCATTGACGACAGTGAAGTACGTCTCCGACATCTGCTTAACTTGGTTCCTGTCATTGACGACAGTGAAGTACGTCTCCGACATCTGCTTAACTTGGTTCCTGTCATTGTCGACAGTGAAGTTCGTCTCCGACATCTTCTTAACTTGGTTCATGTCATTGACGACAGTGAAGTACGTCCGTGACATCTGCTTAACTTGGTTCATGTCATTGACGACAGTGAAGTTCGTCTCTGACATCTGCTTAACTTGGTTCATGTCAATGACGACAGTGAAGTACGTCTCTGACATCTGCTTAACTTGGTTCATGTCGTTCACGACAGTGAAGTACGTCTCTGACATCTGCTTAACTTGGTTCATGTCGTTCACGACAGTGAAGTACGTCTCTGACATCTGCTTAACTTGGTTCATGTCGTTCACGACAGTGAAGTACGTCTCTGACATCTGCTTAACTTGGTTCATGTCATTTTTGCTCTTAGGTTGCCTTTAGAAAACAAAGAAACAGTTCTTTTCACAACCTTACCCTGACAGCAGTCATTAATTAGTCATGAAATCAAGCAATTGAAGTGAGTTGAGCAGAGTTTAAAGCAACATCAACCTCTCAAGCGTCCTTGTCCAATCACCTGTCAGTGTGTCTTGGCATAAATTGAGTCCAGTCGTGTTGCAGTCTGTTGTCATTCAGCTTGTGCAACGCTGACGATTTGTAAAATTTATTCATCTTGACTCATTCTTCAAGTATTATAATCAACCTTAAAAATTTAGTTCTTTTAATGTTATTTAATATTTTGGGGTTGGCTGGGTGAGGCAGTTGGAGGGGATATATTTATTTTTTTTATTTGATTTGCGTTTTACGCCGTACTCAAGAATATTTCACTGATACGGCACTGACATTTGGAGAGAGATGACAGTGGCAGATTTTTAGCGCACAATTGCCTCTGCAAATGTATGCATCAAGTCAAATGTAGGAAAGGAAGGGGTGACACTTTTGTAGTTTTACCTGCAATGTGATTTGTTTAATACATTGACATTGTGTGTGTGTTTTTGGTTTGCCTTGATCAGACTTCTGGTAGAGAGGGTTTTCAACACCTGTATTGTACCATACACATTACCCAGTGAAGAACGGATGAGGAAACTCTACCTGCTCTATGCTTCCCTGGATGACTATGCTGTTAAGTAAGTCTGACAGATCCATTGCTTATATTTCTTCCTCTTTTACAGTTCTACAGTATTGAAAGCAGATTCTAGAAAATATCTTTCATTAAGTAATTTATTATTTGTGAGTTTTTTTGCTCTTTTTTCAAAATTCAAACCGCACAGAGAGAAAGCCAGATCAAGTTGATCACGAAGGATGCTTTTTCCTTTTACTGAGCAGTTGTTCAGAATAATCTCCAATCCTATAAGTCAGAACATATGTTCAAATATCTTAAAAGCTCTGTCAATGTACTCTCTTTGTTGTCCTTGTCTGTATTGCAGTCCATTTAACATTTTAATTATTTTATGTTGTTTGTTCACAGAGCTTTCAATGAAGTTCTTAAGGCCCAACTGAAGTAAGTGACCTAGCAGAATTCACAAAAGATCAAAGGTTCATTTTCATTCATGAATTCATTAGTTATCTGTTGTCCCTCTGAGACTCAGATCAGAATTCTAAGTGTATGTAATCTGCACAGGTTTTGTTTTAATCACCTCATAAGACCAATACTGGCAGATAGCTGCTTGTATCGCAAGTTGCTTGTATAAGATCACTGTGAGGGATGAAACTTCACACGTGGAAAAAACTTAATTATTCTCTCGCTTAATTATTAAAGTCAATTTTTTACTTTCTACGATAAATACGATAAATTTCGACCTAAAAATCCTCTCAATCAAAGATATTTTGAGGTTCTTTTGGAAGGACAGATAACATCCTGCTGGAAAAATTTTATTTCAGCACCAAAAGTAATATTTGTGATTTTTGAGGCAGTTGCTATATATCCCCTTTGAAATCTCTTCCTGACCAGTGCCGATAGCTCTGTTGGTAGAGAGTCTGCTTCGGGGGCGGTAAATCGAGGGCCAATCCTGTATAGGGTCACACCTAAAACCTTAAAAAAGGAAGTTGTTACTTCCTCACTTGGCGTTCAGCATGAAGGGGATAGTGCAAGGACTGGTTGACCCGTATCAGTATAATGGCTTAGGTGGGGTGGCTTACTTGCCATCAGTAAGGCGCCTCAGTGAAGCAGCACTAGATGAAAGAGCGGTGGAAATCCGTCCTGCAACGAGGAGGCACATTACATACACTAAGAGGATTCCTTCATCGTCATATGACTGAAAACTTGTTAAGTACAACATTAGACCAAAAGCACTCACTCACTCACTTACTAACAAATAACCTGAGTACATGTTGATCCTGTACCTGTAGTCCCAGGGTCAGATACAGCCATCTAATTTGGCCGCTGGTCCGGGTGGGTCTAGGCCATATAGCGTAAAAGTTTGAATGACAGTCGAAGTACAAGAGTTTTCTGTATCTGTTTATCCAGGTCTCAGTACTCTTTTGTTGAACAGCAAAACACTAATGCAGTTGTGATTTGTTACCCTAAAAACTTGTCGCATTCACATGTTTATATCATTCATCATTTTTGAACACTGGGAATTAAAATCTACTTCAGTACGCGTTAGTAGAACAACTTACTGTCTTATCTTATTGATAGTGAGAATACAGAGTCAAAAGTAAATCCAAAATGTAAAATAGCAATAAAAATGTTCTGAAAGGCTTCCAGAATCAAGGGAGGTAATTTGTGAATTTAGAACAAGCAGTAAGTAAAAACTAGTTGTTTTCTACCACGAGGTATTTTGGTGTTAATCAGAATGAGGCTACACCTTGTTCTTAAGCACCTTCAGAGTCACACGCTTCTACACCCCTACAATGTATTATGAACACACGAACCACAAGACGGAAGTAAGCAAAGACTGGGAATAAGGTAAAAGGTTGAGCAGTAGTTGACGGTGCAAATGTACAAATGAGCTGAAACGAAAAACCGCTCGTTAAATTTTCTCATATTTGCCAAATTTAAATTTGAATTGTTCTTGAATTTGGGCTCTTTTGATAAGTTTATTTGGGCGTTTAGGGGTATTTCGTAATTTGGTCTCCGATTACCGGCATGAAAATCCTGAGTTCACAAACCAAATTGAAGTTTTATTTAATTGTTGTATGTTGTAGTGTACGTAACTGTCTGGAGCAGCTGGTGGATCTCCTGGACCAGGACCTGTATGATGAGGGAAAAGCTCCTACACTGTCAATGATCAACCCCAAACTAGTTACACTAGCCAGTAAGTCAGTCCTCACCAGTACACGTCACATTCATCATGATCAACCACAAGCTAGTTACACTAGCCAGTACGGGGCCTCCATGGCTCAGTCGGTTAGCGCGCTAGCGCAACGGAGTGACCCAGAAGCCTCTCACCAATGTGGTCGCTGTGAGTTCAAGACCAGCTCATGCTGGCTTCCTCTCCGGCCGTACATGGGAAGGTCTACCAGCAACCTGCAGATGGTCGTGGGTTTCCCCCGGGCTGTGCTCGGTTTCCACCCACCATAATGCTGGTCGCCGTCGTATAAGTGAAATATTCTTGAGTACGGCGTGAACACCAATCAAATAAATAATTAAATACACTAGCCAGTAAGTCAGTCGTCATCAATACATGTCACATTTATCATGATTAACCCCAAACTAGTTACACTAGCCAGTAAGTTAGGCCTCATGAATACACATGTCACATTCATGTGGACTGCATGTTTTGTGGTTTCTTGTAGGGGAAATGGGATATATGTAGGGTAAATGATACATAATCTCCTGTTCTCAGTGGGAGGAAGAGGATATTCTCATAAGATTGAAATCTGATGTGAATGATTATAGTCAGAATTCTGCTTCAACCTGTGGATGGTCGTGGGTTTGCCTCGGGCTCTACCAGGTTTCCTCCCACCATAATGCTGGCCACCATCGTATAAGTGAAATATTTTTTAGTACAGTTTAAAATACATTAATTCTATTTGAAATGAGTGTGTAAGAATGTGAAATCTGAAGTGTATTTACAATCACATTTGTATGTTGATTTGTTTAGGATGTTTACCTGATAGTGTAAAAGCCTTGGAGCGTCTAAAAAAGTTCAGCAACACAATGTGGGAGGACCAAAGAATCCGCCAGGTGGTCAAGATTCTCTGTAGTCCTGAGTGTACCTGTAAGAAGGCTGAGGATGCTGTGGTAAGTGCTGTGTGTACAGGTACCCCCACCTAGTGGTATGTGCTGTGTGTACAGGTACCCCCACCTAGTGGTATGTGCTGTGTGTACAGGTACCCTCACCTAGTGGTATGTGCTGTGTGTACAGGTACCCTCACCTAGTGGTATGTGCTGTGTGTACAGGTACCCTCACCTAGTGGTATGTGCTGTGTGTACAGGTACCCTCGTCTAGTGATATGTGCTGTGTGTACAGGTACCCTCATCTAGTGGTATGTGCTGTGTGTACAGATACCCTCACCTAGTGGTATGTGCTGTGTGTACAGGTACCCTCACCTAGTGGTATATGCTGTGTGTACAGGTACCCCACCTAGTGGTATATGCTGTGTGTATAGGTACCCTCATCTAGTGGTATATGCTGTGTGTACAGGTACCCCCACCTAGTGGTATGTGCTGTGTGTACAGGTACCCCCACCTAGTGGTATGTGCTGTGTGTACAGGTACCCTCACCTAGTGGTATGTGCTGTGTGTACAGGTACCCCCACCTAGTGGTATATGCTGTGTGTCCAGGTACCCTCACCTAGTGGTATGTGCTGTGTGTACAGGTACCCTCGTCTAGGGGTATGTGCTGTGTGCACAGGTACCCTCATCTAGTGGTATATGCTGTGTGTACAGGTACCCCTACCTAGTGGTATATGCTGTGTGTATAGGTACCCTCATCTAGTTGTATGTTCTGTGTGTACAGGTACCCTCACCTAGTGGTATGTGCTGTGTGTATAGGTACCCTCACCTAGTGGTATGTGCTGTGTGTACAGGTACCCTCACCTAGTGGTATATGCTGTGTGTACAGGTACCCCCACCTAGTGGTATATGCTGGGTGTATAGGTACCCTCATCTAGTGGTATGTGCTGTGTGTACAGGTACCCTCACCTAGTGGTATGTGCTGTGTGTACAGGTACCCCCACCTAGTGGTATATGCTGTGTGTACAGGTACCCTCGTATAGTGGTTAGTGCTGTGTGTACAGGTACCCTCAATTATTCAAAGTCAAACATGAGTTGTTTAATTATTTTGGCAAGTTTTGGCATTGTCCTGTAATTTTGATTGGATTTTTGTCCAGATTTGTACACACTGCAACTAAGTGTAGTAGCAGTTGAAGTATTTAATGTGTCACTCCGAGCAAACAATATGTCTTGCTTAGTGTGCTCTCAAGTATTGTTATTAAGTGAAATAAGGATAAAAATTTACTTTATCATCATATCATACCAGCTGACTTCATTCGTTAATTTTTTGTCCTGTGTTACAGAAAGAAGTGCTGAAGAAAGTGGGTAACCCTAACCCTCAGAATGTGTATTACACGACTGTGAAGGCCCTTCTGGAGAGGACCGCCCCTGTCATGATTGACAAAATGGCCATACAAATGGTGGTACACCATGTCAGTGATGTCGTGGTGGGCATCAGTGACATGGCAGAGGGAATCCCCAAGGCTGGAGAGAAAGGCATGCAGCTTCTGTTGGTATGTCACAGCTGTGTACATGTAGCTAGATTTTCATGTCCAGGTATCAAAGGCAAAGGACTTAAGACATTAGGACATAGGAAACACCTGATCACACAAGTGCTTTCTCTTTCCCCCCTCTCATGATTCTGACCTCCCTCATAAGGGCGAAAAATTGATTGGTTGCAGAAGAATCATCATCATTATATATAAATAATTCGAGGAATTAACTGACTGTATTATTGAGGAGTGGTTATTATGAGTTAGTATGAGGGACCATTTACAACATGTACACTGTACTATCATGGTGCTCACAGAACTGACAACATGTACACTGTACTATCATGGGGCTCACAGAACTGACAACACGTACACTGTACTATCATGGGGCTCACAGAACTGACAACATGTACACTGTACTATCATGGGGCTCACAGAACTGACAACACGTACACTGTACTATCATGGGGCTCACAGAACTGACAACATGTACACTGTACTATCATGGGGCTCACAGAACTGACAACATGTACACTGTAATATCATGGGGCTCACAGAACTGACAACATGTACACTGTACTATCATGGGGCTCACAGAAGTGACAACATGTACACTGTACTATCATGGGGCTCACAGAACTGACAACATGTACACTTTACTATCATGGGGCTCACAGAACTGACAACATGTACACTGTACTATCATGGGGCTCACAGAACTGACAACATGTACACTGTACTATCATGGGGCTCACAGAACTGACAACATGTACACTGTACTATCATGGGGCTCACAGAACTGACAACATGTACACTGTACTATCATGGGGCTCACAGAACTGACAACATGTACACTGTACTATCATGGGGCTCCCAGAACTGACAACATGTACACTGTACTATCATGGGGCTCGCGGAACTGACAACATGTACACTGTACTATCATGGGGCTCGCGGAACTGACAACATGTACACTGTACTATCATGGGGCTCGCGGAACTGACAACATGTACACTGTACTATCATGGGGCTCACGGAACTGACAACATGTACACTGTACTATCATGGGGCTCACGGAACTGACAACATGTACACTGTACTATCATGGGGCTCGCGGAACTGACAACATGTACACTGTACTATCATGGGGCTCGCAGAACTGACAACATGTACACTGTACTATCACGGGGCTCACGGAACTGACAACATGTACAATGTACTATCACGGGGCTCACGGAACTGACAACATGTACACTGTACTATCACGGGGCTCACGGAACTGACAACATGTACAATGTACTATCACGGGGCTCACGGAACTGACAACATGTACACTGTACTATCATGGGGCTCACAGAACTGACAACATGTACACTGTACTACCATGGGGCTCACAGAACTGACAACATGTACACTGTACTATCATGGGGCTCACAGAACTGACAACATGTACACTGTACTATCACGGGGCTCACAGAACTGACAACATGTACACTGTACTATCATGGGGCTCACGGAACTGACAACATGTACACTGTACTATCACGGGGCTCACAGAACTGACAACATGTACACTGTACTATCATGGGGCTCACGGAACTGACAACATGTACACTGTACTATCACGGGGATCACGGAACTGACAACATGTACACTGTACTATCATGGGGCTCACGGAACTGACAACATGTACACTGTACTATCATGGGGCTCACGGAACTGACAACATGTACACTGTACTATCATGGGGATCACGGAACTGACAACATGTACACTGTACTATCATGGGGATCACGGAACTGACAACATGTACACTGTACTATCATGGGGCTCGCGGAATTGACAACATGTACACTGTACTATCATGGGGCTCACAGAACTGACAACATGTACACTGTACTATCATGGGGCTCACGGAACTGACAACATGTACACTGTACTATCACGGGGATCACGGAACTGACAACATGTACACTGTACTATCATGGGGCTCACGGAACTGACAACATGTACACTGTACTATCACGGGGATCACGGAACTGACAACATGTACACTGTACTATCATGGGGCTCACGGAACTGACAACATGTACACTGTACTATCATGGGGCTCACGGAACTGACAACATGTACACTGTACTATCATGGGGCTCACGGAACTGACAACATGTACACTGTACTATCATGGGGATCACGGAACTGACAACATGTACACTGTACTATCATGGGGTTCACGGAACTGACAGCATGTACACTGTACTATCATGGGGCTCGCGGAACTGACAACATGTACACTGTACTATCATGGGGCTCACGGAACTGACAACATGTACACTGTACTATCATGGGGATCACGGAACTGACAACATGTACACTGTACTATCATGGGGCTCACGGAACTGACAACATGTACACTGTACTATCATGGGGCTCACGGAATTGACAACATGTACACTGTACTATCACGGGGCTCACAGAACTGACAACATGTACACTGTACTATCATGGGGCTCACAGAACTGACAACATGTACACTGTACTATCATGGGGCTCACAGAACTGACAACATGTACACTGTACTATCATGGGGCTCATGGAACACCTAGCCCCGGGATCACAAAGACATCTTAGACTTAAGTCAGAATTTCAGATCACTTTAAAATTGTTAATTTCTGATGTAACGAGGTCAAAATATTGCGTCAGAATGTAAATTCTGGGTAAGCAGTTGTACAACAAATTTCAGCTGAAATAACAGAAATTAACATACTAAATATTAATGATCAAAACTTTAAGCCTAACATCACCTGGTGATACCGGGGCCTGAAATATAATGTGGGTTGAGATACAATTTTCTGTGCGGGCTGCTCTATACTTATTATGGATGTACACAATAGTCTAGTCATTTTTTATATTATACTTATATTTATTTATATAACATAATAATTACACCACAGCTCGATCTTGGTAATTTCACGAGCCCTGATGGGGCCTCCGTGGCTCAGTTGGTTAGCGCACTAGCGCAGCGTAATGACCCAGGAGCCTCTCACCAATGCGGTCAGTGTGAGTTCAAGTCCAGCTCATGCTGGCTTCCTCTCTGGCTGTACGTCTTCCAGCAACCTGCGGATGGTCATGGGTTTCCTCCGGGCACTGCTCGTTTTTTTCCCACCATAATGCTGGGCGCCGTCCTATGGGTGAAATATTCTTGAGTATGACGTAAAACACCAATCAAATAAATCAATAAATAAGATCCCTGATTGCATGTGTTGAGCTTGCATGAAGTCACTTGGTTTTCGACTACAGCGTGGTCACTACACCGTCTATCCTCTACAAACAATGTTTGATCTTTTATTAAAATATTATATTCCAGGCATTGTCTTGGGCGTTCCCTAAACACTTTGATGCTGATGAGGTATTTGGGCAGCTGATTGTGTTCCTCAAAAATGAGGATGATATCATAGGTGAGCAATGATAAGTTGGAGTCCAGACGTTATTGAATGTGAAATATGTAAAAGCACATGTAGCAATGGGCTTTCATGAATTCTCAGCTTTCAGTGAAAGGATTATGGTCTTTTTAATAACTGAACGATGAAATTTTTCTGGTACATTTTAGAATGGGATGGCTTACATATAAGGTCATTTGTGTTGAGAGTTGTAGTTAATAGTTTATGGTTTGTAATATAATAGAGTTGTCTCCCCCTTATGTGATCATGCTGTCAATAATAGAAGAAAGAAAGGAGAAAATATTGTAGATCTGTACATGTGTGCAGTGTTGTATAAAACATGAAGCACAGAAAGTTAGATAATAGATTGTTCAGTTGAACCACGTGTTAGTGTTGACGCCCTTTTCCTGCATGGTTTCAGTGGACTTGACGCTGCAGATCTTTGCCAACACGGGCCACAATCTTCAGGAAAGGTTTCCTGCTGTGTTCTCGTGAGTATCTCTGCTTTGTTTATTATGAGTATGTACACTTCATTTATTATCCTTGTACATATATACACTTCGTTTGCTATTTTCTTGAATACGTATCATAGGCTTCATTTGTTATTCTCTTGAGTACATATGCTTCATTTACAATTCTGTAGAGTACATACGCTTCATCTATTATTCTTGTGAGGACATACACTTCATGTATTTTTCTCTTATACGTTAAAACAGAAAGTGTTACAGGAGGAATGTAGTTTACCTAGTCACTGTGCACCAGTATGAGTGGATCCCATGACTGGTCACTATAAAACAGAAAATGTTATAGGTGGAAGGTAGTTTACCTAGTCACTGTGCACCAGTATGAGTGGATCCCATGACTGGTCACTATAAAACAGAAAATGTTACAGGTGGAAGGTAGTTTACCTAGTCACTGTGCACCAGTATGAGAGGATCCCATGACTGGTCACTATAAAACAGAAAGTGTTACGGGTGGAAGGTAGTTTACCTAGTCACTGTGCACCAGTATGAGTGGATCCCATGACTGGTCACTATAAAACAGAAAATGTTATAGGTGGAAGGTAGTTTACCTAGTCACTGTGCACCAGTATGAGTGGATCCCATGACTGGTCACTATAAAACAGAAAATGTTACAGGTGGAAGGTAGTTTACCTAGTCACTGTGCACCAGTATGAGAGGATCCCATGACTGGTCACTATAAAACAGAAAGTGTTACGGGTGGAAGGTAGTTTACCTAGTCACTGTGCACCAGTATGAGTGGATCCCATGACTGGTCACTATAAAACAGAAAATGTTATAGGTGGAAGGTAGTTTACCTAGTCACTGTGCACCAGTATGAGTGGATCCCATGACGGGTCACTATAAAACAGAAAGTGTTACGGGTGGAAGTTAGTTTACCTAGTTACTGTGCACTAGTATGAGTGGATCCCATGACTGGTCACTATAAAACAGAAAATGTTATAGGTGGAAGGTAGTTTACCTAGTCACTGTGCACCAGTATGAGTGGATCCCATGACTGGTCACTATAAAACAGAAAGTGTAACAGGTGGAAGGTAGTTTACCTAGTCACTGTGCACTAGTATGAGTGGATCCCATGACTGGTCACTATAAAACAGAAAATGTTACAGGTGGAAGGTAGTTTACCTAGTCACTGTGCACCAGTATGAGTGGATCCCATGACTGGTCACTATAAAACAGAAAATGTTATAGGTGGAAGGTAGTTTACCTAGTCACTGTGCACCAGTATGAGTGGATCCCATGACTGGTCACTATAAAACAGAAAATGTTACAGGTGGAAGGTAGTTTACCTAGTCACTGTGCACTAGTATGAGTGGATCCCATGACTGGTCACTATAAAACAGAAAGTGTAACAGGTGGAAGGTAGTTTACCTAGTCACTGTGCACCAGTATGAGAGGATCCCATGACTGGTCACTATAAAACAGAAAATGTTATAGGTGGAAGGTAGTTTACCTAGTCACTGTGCACTAGTATGAGTGGATCCCATGACTGGTCACTATAAAACAGAAAGTGTAACAGGTGGAAGGTAGTTTACCTAGTCACTGTGCACCAGTATGAGTGGATCCCATGACTGGTCACTATAAAACAGAAAGTGTAACAGGTGGAAGGTAGTTTACCTAGTCACTGTGCACCAGTATGAGTGGATCCCATGACTGGTCACTATAAAACAGAAAATGTTACAGGTGGAAGGTAGTTTACCTAGTCACTGTGCACTAGTATGAGTGGATCCCATGACTGGTCACTATAAAACAGAAAGTGTAACAGGTGGAAGGTAGTTTACCTAGTCACTGTGCACCAGTATGAGTGGATCCCATGACTGGTCACTATAAAACAGAAAATGTTATGGGTGGAAGGTAGTTTACCTAGTCACTGTGCACCAGTATGAGAGGATCCCATGACTGGTCACTATAAAACAGAAAGTGTTACGGGTGGAAGGTAGTTTACCTAGTCACTGTGCACCAGTACGAGTGGATCCTATGACTGGTCACTATAAAACAGAAAATGTTATAGGTGGAAGGTAGTTTACCTAGTCACTGTGCACCAGTATGAGTGGATCCCATGGCTGGTCACTATAAAACAGAAAATGTTATAGGTGGAAGGTAGTTTACCTAGTCACTGTGCACCAGTATGAGTGGATCCCATGGCTGGTCACTATAAAACAGAAAGTGTTACAGG
The DNA here is from genome assembly GCF_032854445.1 of Liolophura sinensis. Classification (NCBI taxonomy): domain Eukaryota; kingdom Metazoa; phylum Mollusca; class Polyplacophora; order Chitonida; family Chitonidae; genus Liolophura; species Liolophura sinensis. Next base: position 1,946,088 of record NC_088302.1, on the reverse strand, counting down.
TGGAAGTTAGTTTACCTAGTCACTGTGCACCAGTATGAGTGGATCCCATGGCTGGTCACTATAAAACAGAAAATGTTATAGGTGGAAGGTAGTTTACCTAGTCACTGTGCACCAGTACGAGTGGATCCTGTGACTGGTCACTATAAAACAGAAAGTGTAACAGGAGGAAGGTAGTTTACCTAGTCACTGTGCACTAGTATGAGTGGATCCCATGACTGGTCACTATAAAACAGAAAGTGTAACAGGTGGAAGGTAGTTTACCTAGTCACTGTGCACCAGTATGAGTGGATCCCATGACTGGTCACTATAAAACAGAAAATGTTATAGGTGGAAGGTAGTTTACCTAGTCACTGTGCACGAGTGTGAGTGGATCCCATGACTGGTCACTATAAAACAGAAAGTGTAACAGGAGGAAGGTAGTTTACCTAGTCACTGTGCACCAGTATGAGTGGATCCTATGACTGGTCACTATAAAACAGAGAATACTTCTTGTTTCAGGAGCCTGCTGCCTGTGTTACAGAGCCTGGCTAAGCTGGGCACCCCCAAACAAGCCAAGCATGCCATCCGCTGTATCGGTGTGATCTGTGAGAACAAAGAGGCTGCACTCACTCAAGTGTTTGAGGTAAGACTTGTGACAGGACGCACAGAATTGTGACCCATTTCAGATGCCTAGCAAGAAATTAAAAGGAGTTGGGAACAGATGTACACTTTGCAAATAAATGGGCATGGAGACATTGCTTGTCTGTTAATTTTTTGCCTGGTTAAAAAGGAGCAAGTGACATATTTTAAGGGAAGAGTATAGCACCCTTGTGTGAAAGTCTTAAGGGAAGAGGATATCATCCTTGTGTGAAAGTCTTAAGGGAAGAGGATATCACCCTTGTGTGAAAGTCGTAAGGCTATCCCTCTGAATGTCACTGTTTTCATACTTTGAGAGCTGCTGTCTAAACAGAGTTAACAAAACCTCCTGCAACAGTTGAACATGAGCCATTTCAGTTAGTGATGGCTTTATGTAATGTTTCTTGTTATCACTAACATACATAAATTACTCCAGAACAACATACACTTTGTGAAATGTATTTCCATTTGCAATATTTTAGTGTTTTCCATAGTGTGTAACTAAAACCTTTATCAAAAGCTTTTTAAAATCATCTGCATGTTACTGTACTGTTATGAAAAGTAATGACTGTTTGTGTGACAGGTGAATTGTATTATCCTTTCAGCACATTAAGAAGTCGTTAAACCCTGACTCAGCTAATTACCTGACTTCCATTGTGGCTCTTGGTCATATTGCTCAGCTCTGCCCTCAGGAATTCGCCTCCGACATAAAGTCAATTGTCTCTAAAGTCATTGTCAAGGAACTGCTCATGCAGGACAGGGTAATCGGCTAGGGGAAGATTTGTTACAATTCTTCAGTCACAATTAACTGTTTTCAGATTTCTTTTCCATGTTCAGCCATTCTTTAAATGCAGAAGAACACCCTTTTTCTGATGTGGTGTTGCGACTTTTGTAAGTCTACAAACTGATGTGCTCCTGTCCGTTGAACTCTAGAGATGACTGTTTTCGCATTATCTGATATTTGCACTAAGTGTTAAAAATAAACAAAGGAACCATCCCTTACATTACATACATGCTATCAAATTCCTTAAATTAGTGATGTAGGAAAAGCATCATTATTCACTCCTACTTTCCTGCAGACTGAAGGCCCAATGACATCAGAAAGTTGGTATTCAGACCACCGTGTCACAGAGGAAACCCAGTCTAAGGTATATCCACCTTGGTGTCACATACACAACTTGTTCTGTTGTCACTCTGTCTATCATCAGAAACCTTCATGAATGAACTCAAAATTTTAGGCAGAATCTGAACTGTGGCACATGGATTTTGGTTGTGTTATTGTTTTGGAAAGATGATTGTAAACTTAATTATATGCTAAATAAAATGTAAAACTTGGTAGCAGTGTAGAGATAATATTGATTTGTTTTGTTCGCTTTTTTTTTTCATTTTTAAATGTCCATATTTACTTTACATAGAATTGACAGCATGTATCAAGAGACCATGGTAGAAATCAATATCTATGACTAAACATTTAACATGAATGTGTGAGGACTAATTTATTCATGGAAAACATTTGTAAAATCTTGTTTTAGGTATATTTTGTGCATGATGTTCATGTTTCTAATGCCTTTGTCATCCCAGATCCAAGCATTAAAGATGTTAGTACGTTGGTTACAAGGCCTGAAGAGCAATGCTACGAACTCTGGCTCCTCCACGCTTAGACTGCTCCATAATGTCATCATCCATGACGGAGATCTCATGGAACACGGAAAGATCAAGTCAGTTAGCATTCAGTGTAGTAACTGCTGTAGAAAACAAAAAAGAATCAGCATGTTAGCTCAGAATGTACTCAGTGCTGCCTAAGCTAGCTTAGTATTGCCTTTCTGTCGTTTTACAGTGTTGTGGGTCAAAGTTGGTAAATTTAATAGTCAAACAGAAGGAACTGATTCCCTTTGCAATATTAATTCCAGCAGTGTCAGCAAGGCCGATCTGTTGAGTTAAAGCCATGTTGCAGTTGATTTCTAATTTCTGATTTTCAAGCTCAGCTTATAAAGTCATTTTATATAAGCTTGTGTAACTGTAGAATATTTGTTGCAAATTTGAAAGTGGACCTGAAAAAACCCTAATTTTTACTCATTGTGTTTGTTGTTTTGTGCCTCTCTCTCAGCAAACCAGAGCTAGCACGGTTAAGATTAGAGGCTGGATGCTGCATGTTGAAGATGGCAGAGGAGCCGGCCTATGCTGAGATCGTCACCAGGGAGCAGTTCCAAACCATGGCCCTGCTTATTAACGTAATAGTCATTTATTGATTGTCTCCCCTGACGTAAAATAATCGTTAAATTTGTTTAACCTTAGATGTTTTGTTGTTATCTTATTCTGTACCAAAGTATTAGATGAATTTGTAAGGAAACTGATTCGCTCATTCTGATGAATAGAAAAAGAAATAGCAATGCTATCAATAGGGTTAATAAGGGAAAACAATATAGAAGGTTTGGGTAGATTGTTGGCTGAGTAGATAGTGTTAATCTTGAACTGGTTGTATTGTTGTATTTTGCTTTATGTTCCACAGTTGTTCTCAGTTTTTCACCAATACCACAGTCATTATAACTCAGTTTTTAACCCTTGTGTTACAGGATAGTTGCTACGAGGTGCGGCTGAGATTTGCCCAGAAGCTGAACAAGGGTTTGTTATCGTTAAGGCTGCCCCTGGAGTACATGAGCATCTTCTCTCTGGCAGCTAATGATCCCCTCAAGGAGAGGCGTGTACAGGTGAAATCCTTCCTGGCAGCAAATATCCAGAAACGTCGTGAATACCTGAGGCAGAACCCCTCTGCAGGGGGTAAGTGTGCCACAGAACTGAGAAGGCTTCTCATACTTACCACAATGAACACCATGTTACTGATCAGTGTACACAGTGGTTTATCAGATCCAGGATCACAAGAAATACCACTTTGGTAGATAAATGGCCATTATAAAAGTAATGAAAAACAATTTTGGGGGCCTCCGTGGCCAAGTGGCTAACGTGCTAGCGCAGCATAGTGCCCTAGGCCAGGAGCCTCTCAACAATGCAGTCTGTGTTCAGCTTGTGCTGTTGTTTTCTCCAGTTGTACATGAGAAGGTCTGCCTACTACCTGTGGGTGTTCGTGGGCTTCCCCAGAGCTCTGGGCAGTATTCCTCCCATCAAAATACAGTTGAAAGATTCTTGAGTGCAGCGAAAAAACATCAGTCAAATTAATAATTAAATGATGTTGACCTTTCAAGGAGATACACAGGATTTAGGCCTTAAAGAATTACTCTCAATGAACGAGTGTTTGCATCTTATAGAAATCTTTTGTACAAAGACCATGATTTTGGACTCGAGAATCCGACAGCTCCTTAACGAATGAAGTCCTCTGCTCAGCTCCAAGTTGGATGAAAAGGGGGATGATATTCTCCAAGATCTGCCCAGTGTTGGTTTCTTATTTATTTATTTGATTGATTGGTGTTTTACACCGTTCTCAAGAATATTTCAATTTTATGGCAGCAGCCAGCTTTATGGTGGGAGGGAACCGGGCACAGTTCGAGGGAAACCCACAACCATCTGCGTGTAGCTGGGAGACCATCGGCAGGTAGCCAGCATTAGCTGGACTTGAACTCACAGCAACCGCATAGTCGAGAGGCTCTAGCGCACTAACCAACTGAGCCAGGAGGCCCCTATGGGTTACTTACACACTTAACTTCCAAGTGAAATATTCCCATACTCAATAACAGAGTGAAGAGTGCACTACTTGTTTGTGTATTACAGCCAAGATGTTCTCACTCTTGCCGGACTACGTGTTACCCTACACTGTACACCTGCTTGCCCACGATCCAGACCTGAAGACTCATGACCACCTGGAGGCCCTCACCAATATCAAAGAGTAAGTCACTGCCATACCCTCTCAGTCTTGTGGGCAGATTTTCATGCACTAAAGTTTGACAGGATGGAAAACTTTCCCACCGACATATACACAGTTACCATTTATCTATTATTAAGCTATATTAGTATATTGTTATTAAGGATGCAACCCAGAAATGGTATTTCTTCATTCAAGATTGATAATCTTTCTGGTACAATACACACAAGGTCTGTGTAGGGACTTGACATAGTTATGTTAATATCTGAAGTCCATGTGGTAGAGCTTTTAGTGAATTATAACAAGTGATGCCATATTTTCTGCTCCATTATATTTTGTCTTCTGAATTGAAGGAACAAGAAACATTTTCAGGAGTTTCAGTAGTGTTTATTCATTTTAGTAGTTCAAACACATACCTGTATAAAGGACTTCATTGGTGCATCATGCATGTCAGGGAACAAAACACTGGGTTCCACCTGGTAATAAGTTACTCCAAATAAATGGCAGAGATAAGCAGAAGCTAGATGTGAACTCTCATGCCCAGGTAGTATTGAATTTTCCTCCATTTGTCTGATTTCAAACTTTTTTGTTTAAAATTAGAAAAGCAAAAAACATCAGATTTCACCAGAACAGGTGATTGCAAATATAATTTGGAAGTTGGGTATATTTTCAGACTTCATCGAGAAAGTTCAGCCATTTTTTTGTGACTATCACTTCCTGTGCATTGCCCATTAAGAAGTAGAAAACAAGTGAAGTTGACATGAACACATTTTGACTTTTGCAGAATTTCTCTATAGATGTTTGGCAGCAGACTTCTTGTTTGCGTGTCTAACATCAGCAGACTTCCTGTTTGCGTGTCTGACATCAGCAGACTTCTTGTTTGTGTGTCTGACATCAGCAGACTTCCTGTTTGTTTGTTTGACATCAGCAGCGTCTCTGTCTATTTGCAGCTGCCTCTGGTTTATATTGGAACCCTTAATGACAAAGAACGATGATTACAACTACAACTTTTACCGTAGAATGTTACAAAACATTAAACAGACTAAAGATGTGCAAGGTCCAGATGATGAAGAAATGAACAAGGTAAGTTTGTACGTCAGTTTTTCTTCTGTAAATTACAATACATGGAGGTGATAGTACACTGACATTATCAGCATGGACTTTTTCCATTTACAGATTCGTGTTACTTGTGATTCTAGCTGTTCAGTTTTGATTGGCTATGCATTATGGTATAATTGCACTGCACTTTTTCTTGAAAATCTGAAGAATTTATCTTGCGATGAATGAATTTATGATATCTCGGTGCATTGTTTGAGTGCTAAATGAGAACTTGTTACCTTTCAGAAACTGTATGCAGTATGTGATTTGGCACTAGGTTTAGTGCTGACTAAAACCACCTCATTTGTCCTGAAGGAGAGTAAGGCTGAACCACTGCTGCCCTCAAAGTTGTTCGCCAAACCAGATAAGGTGGGTCTTCACAGACATTTTCTGTGACATCAGTACCTTCATTAAACAGGAGACATACATCCTAGCCCTGTATTGTACGGCTTCTTGTGAAGCTTCTCTCACTGTTCATTTAAGACATTCATATTCTCTGTGTGGTTTCATGACTTGAAAATTAAAACTGGTCATTGTCCTGTGAAAGTTTTCTAAAGTGTTCTACAATTTGGAATGCCCCTGAAGAGTTCCCCCAGGAGATCACATCCCATGAGGTTTCTGAGGTACTGCAAATGTTTGTGCATAAGCCTTTGGGATTTTTTCCTTCAACTGTTCAACCTGCTGGTAGTGTAACATCATGTGACGTTTTGTATAATGTATAGTAAATTTCATACTGATCTACTGTTACTTTTTCAAGCGTATGTGGGTGCATTATATGCTCACTTACTGTTCTGATTCTGATCGTAGGATTTCAGCAATACAGACTCTTACCTACCAAAGGAGTTCCAGTTTGATGCCCCAAAAGTACAGGTAAGTGTTATGTTTGACCAATAACAAGCCAGACAATAATTTCTCCCCAGCACACACACAAACAGAAGTGGTAAAGGGACATAAAAATGTTGTCTGTATGTTCGTATGTTTAAATGGAATGGGCAAGAACATTGCAGAACTTCGAAAGTTTTCAACTTGGTGACACAAACTTTCACACAGACTTTGACACAAATCAAGCTTTCTACATCCCCCAGAGCACCCTACCCTTATTTTGGGAAATTTCTGACCATATCAGTGTCAGATTAATCATCTAAAGTTTATGATTTATGTCAGTTGCATTTCTTCAGCTGTTTAGTGATCAAAAATATGGTATTTCCCAGAAGGACAAACGGAATGCCCTACATTATCAGTTGAGGGCTGTTTTACCTGATAGTTTATACATGTACATGAGAGAGACAAAGAGATATGCATGTTTTAGTCCAAGCCATTTTATGTGGTCATAATTACATTAATCTTAATTTACTGATTGCTTTGTAGAGGTTGTATATATTCTATGTTTAATAACGATTATTTTGAGCCTTTTATAGTTTAGCTATGTTCAGGATAAACCAAGATATAGTCAAAAAGAAATTTGCAGATATCTGACATCAGGAGACCCTTAAACACATGTATTTCGTACTTGGTTTATGTGTTCTGTTAACAGAAAGAGATCATTGAAGGTTTAATCCCCAGCGCTCCACAGCGACTGTCTAAGATTTACAAGCCAGTAACCCAGGGTACCACCACAACCATCATAGTTGAGAGCCCTAAGCCAGTCATCAACCTGACAGCACGCACACCCAAGAAGAAAGACCTGGAGGAGAAACTGAAGGCAGAGAGGAAGGAGAAGAGAGAGAAGGAAAGAGAGGAAAAGGAGAGGGCTAAGAGAGAGATGAAGGAAAAGTAAGTCAAGTTATTTGTCTGTTTGGGTTGTTCGTTCTAAGTTTAAGAGTGAGTGAGTGGGGTTTAATATCGTACTCTACAATTTGTCAGATGATCCAATTTAAGAAGCCCCACGTCATCTTGAGACGTGTATGTGTCTCCCCAGACAAAAGAAAAAAAGAGCTCATTTTCTTGGTTGACATTTCAGGAAAGCACAGAACAAGGGGAAGAGGAGAGCAGCTCAGGACTCAGCTTCAAACACAGAGGGGGAGAGCAGCCCAGAGAAACCCCCACCTAAACAAGGCTCAGGCAAGAGAGCAAAAACTATCACTGTGAAAAAAAAGGGTGATGCCCCATTTATGAAGCCAATCAAGGGAAAGGGCTCACCTGTGAAATCTCCCATAACACAAAAACAGTTAAAAGTCACTAGATCAAAGGCAAGCCCTAGATCTCCAAGTAAAAGTATACGTGTGAACTTTAAGAAAGCATCCCCACTGAAAAGAGGGCGAGGTCGCCCAGCGGGGAGAGCAAATTCAGCCGGCCCCAGTCCCAGTGTTTCCTCAGCCTCCAGCCAGAGCTCTTCCCCCAAAAAGTCGACTGTCAATGGGAAAAAAACCGGGAAGTCCACACAAGAAAGTGTGACAGCTACACGGAAACGAGCCGCAGAAGAATCTCCAGAGTCTTCACCTGGCAAGCGCTCCAGAACTTCAGACACAAGTGTAGACAGCTCACCTGTGAAGCGACAGCGTGGTGCGGCCCACACTGGCAGCAGGAAAGTCACCCGAGCGGAGTTGGCCAAGCAGTCAGAGTAAGTAACCGGCATCTCTGCCAGATTTGGTGCCAGACATTTTCTTTAGAACCTGCAAAGGTGCTTAGTTATACCTATTCAGTAAAGCTAGTATCTAAAATTTATATATACTTTTCAATTTTATTTTATTTTATTTTTTTTTTTTTCGAGTAAGATTTAGGAAAGTTGTGTGTGAGCAATGATATAGTGTCAGCTATACTTTAGTTAGCAGTGTGTCACACCAGGTAACATGCCAGAAATTTAAGTCAATGACATGGATAATTACTATTGTCCCAAATCTGGTAAACCTGGTGAAATAAGTGCAGGATTCTACAGGATAGAGAAACGCCCATCAATATGCCATTACACGGAGAGTTACTACTGTTTCACACCTGGTGAAATAAGTGCAGGTGTCTACAAAAGAGAAAAAAGGCCTATCAAAACCCCATTGCTTGGAGAATAACTATTGTTTCACACCTGGTGAACTAAGTGCTGGAGTCAGTGTCATGATGCTCACTTAGCTAAGTATGCCCGTAAATACCATGACAACGTGTGTTTTAGAGATACAAAGTACACTTAGCTAAGGGCTACTTAAGACTAAGTATGCTTCATGAAATTGACCCCAGGATTCTACAAAAGAGAAAACCGCCCACCAGAACTATTAAGGGTTGGGGGGGGGGGGGGTCTTATGAGCAGAATGTCAGGTGTGTGATCAGATTTATAAGAGATGTTCTGGACAAAGATTCTGTGATGGAGGCTTGGCCCAAATACTTTGTTCAAGCTGTAAGTGGAGACACTTGTTAGAGAAGGATGAATGTCATTTATCAGGTTTTATCATGCAGGAATGTGAAAAAATATATCTCTGGCAAGACCTTCGAAAGGCAAACAATGTTTTGAAAGTGCTAAACCCGTTCTGATGATAAAGTGTCTTTAGCCTGGTTGTTGTTGACAAGTCATATAACTATTGAAATTATCAACACATTGATCGATCTCTTTCTTTCCAAAAACGCTTTAAAAAAAACCCACTGATGTCATGGGCCATTTCATAAACCTCTTGCCAGCTTTCTGTCACCCAGAGTTCATTTTTGTTCCCCAAATCATACCTCATTACAATTTGCTTTGGCTGTTTATTTGTTCCATTTACCTTGTGACTGTGGAGTTTGTGGGTTAGGCAGCCAGAAGCTGAAACAAATCTTTCTCTGCTATGCTCTTGTGATCAGCTGCAGACTTATCTCCCTTGACTTGTACAGCTTTTTTCCCCCATCAGTATTTGATACCTGTAACATTAATCAGCTGTTTAGATTTTCAGAGTGCCATAATATTGATCTATAGATCAGGTACGCATGGTAGATCTGTACCCACCACTATTAAAATATGGTCAAAAGATCAAATAAATAAATAGAGAGCATTACTGAGGTGCTTGTCTCTGTTTCAGGTCTTCAGATAATCAAAACTCAGAGACCTCCGAAACAGAAAGCTCACAGAACTCCCGGCCATCGTCACGGTTACGATCAGCCCCACCTCCGTCCCCGGCCTCTAAAACGTAGGTCATCTGTAGATACTATAGCTGAATGCTTGACACAGTGCTACGTGTATGTTTGTGTTGTTTTGTAGAGATAATGAAGCATGTAGCAGATTAAGGTGAAAGTTTGACGTGTGTGGTTCTCCACAGGGTGTTGGGTTCTCCACAGGGAGTTGGGTTCTCCACAGGGTGTTGTGTTGGGTTCTCCACAGGGTGTTCGGTTCTCCACAGGGTGTTGTGTTGGGTTTGTCCACAGGGTGTTGGGTTTTCCACAGGATGTTGGGTTTCACCATGTCTGACTACCCTAAGCTTCAGTCAGTTTCAACAAGCGGTTATTCTTAACACGGCAACGAGACTAGCACCATAACGTGTGCGCAAGATGTCCAGATGCATAGGAGTGGCAGATGCAAATTAAATCTTACTGTTGAACTCACTTATTTTTGCTGTCATTTCAACTTGTCCCAGCTCAAAATTTGGCTGATGACTAATAAGCCATTTATCTAAAAATAGATGGGTTTTTTTTTTTTTGTAAGATTTTCATGTCATGTTTTCGACACTTCCAAACAACCCATTCACAAATGCAGTAGGTTGAAAAGATCCTCAGGCAAATGTCATGTTCCTTGATATCGCAACTGGGACATACATGTAACACACCCTTCTGATTCAGCAATGTTCATGTATCTGTTATGTTTATACTTAGAGTGAAGCCTACGAGGAGCACATCAAAGGAGTCCAGACAGGCTTCTGATTCTCCCTCACCAACAGCCTCCAGGAAAAAACAGACCAAAATTACTGATATTCTCCCTAAAAAAACAGCAGTGACCAGACGGAATGTGTAAGTTCATGCATGGTTTTCTAGAGCATTTTGTCTTTTTACAAGAAATCTTGACAACATGTGTGAAGCTGTAGTCGTTCAGTCGTAAACCAATACTTTCTAGCACAATCCTGTAGATGTAAAAAGCATGTCTGGTGAGGTGACAGGAGAGATTGAGGTGTTGGTGGAAGTGCTGTACAGGTATACAGAAATTGCTTGTGGGCTTAACTTGGACTGGAGTTTTATTGGCTGACAAACTTGGTGAAGGAATGTTACTTACTGTATTTCCCGTAATTGACTTGACAGGCGTTTTATGTCGTACTCAAGAATATTTCACTTTCACGCCATCAGCTAGCAGTATGGTGAGAGGAAGGTGGGCAGAACCCGAGGGAAACCCATGACCATCCGCAGGTTGCTGCCAGACACCGTCTCATGTATGGCCAGAGAGAAAGCTAGCATGATGTATTTCATCTAACATATGGGATGTAAAAATGCACTTTCAAAAGCATGTAGAGGCCTTGAAATGATACTTTTGATACCAAGACTTAAATTTGTCTGATATCAAATTAATCAGACATTACAAAAAAACAATTAAACTCCCCTATAAGGTGGATGAATCAATCAGAAACGTGGCCTCTTCAGGTTGAATACAGTATTTGTTTGGGGGTAGGTTGAACGAAAAAGGTATTCTAACTGAAATTTTAGTAATTCAGAACTTTACATTAGAATTAGCAAAGTTAGCAGATACAACTGATAGCAGAATACATGTGTTGACTGAGAATTGAACGCTGACTTTAGATAACTACTAACTGTGTCAGCCGGGTATGTTTTATATGTCGTGCACGGAATTTATCAGATTTACTCAGCGGCTTGTCTAGTGCCTATTTACTCTGTATGAACGAAGGTTGGTTAACATATGTCTTGTTTGACAGGCGACGGGCTGGTACACTGTCTAATGGCACGTCAGATGGTGATGACGTACAGACGCCAGAGACGGACTCCCAGGAGAGTCCAGACAAAGCTGAGGCTCTGAGCCGCGCAATACAGGCAGCAGGAGAAGACAACTCTGAACAGGAAACAATAGTGGTACGTACTCCATACATGTTCTTATAGCACGTGGTCCCAACAGCGAAAGAATTAAAAGCAATGAACTGTTAACAAGAATCTGAAATGGGCCAAATTACAAACAATATTTTGTAAACTCTGTAATGATGTAGTAAATCAGACAATTATATAGGGCAAAATCCTAAATTGTGCATAAGTGCCGAAAATTTTCCATCTAGAAATAGACAGGATTCCGACATGGTGTGGAATTCAGGAAATGGTTGTAAATTTTATTTATGACTCTGAAGTCCTTGAACTGGTATTGAATTTTTGTTCATGGTTTGGAAAAATCAAATATGGGCCTTGAATATTATTTAGAGTCCCTTTCGTAAACATTTCGTGGATACATATCTGCATAGGGATAATTTTAAACAAAAGTGACTTACACATTATAAGTTCAACAACAACATTGGTTGACAACAAAACGAAATACGTACATGTATCCTGATTGGTTGCTGTCCACACTGCCGCTAATGAAATGCATGGTCAGGGCCTAAGCCAGCCCTTCTCGGGGTCCGATAACCGGACGTCTGCCGTCCCCTTGAAGTGCCCTTTGTGTCAAAAAAAAAAAACAAAATAAAAATGAAACAGCCCGAATTCAATATAAGACTCAGACTATTTACTTAGTTGCTAGGCTTGGACTAGCCATTCGCCACATGACGAATATAATCTCTGTGTGGTGAAAGCAAACTGGCGTCCTTCGCCACAGTGGCGAAAGCAGTGGATGCCTTTCAACTTCAGTTGTTTAGGTTTAAAGTTCGTAAATTTTTGGATCTAGAAACAAGAAGGCATGTTTGACTTCAGTGTGAAAGAACTTGGTTATAAACAGCAAAGTTTTTAAAGTGCATTTAAAATCAGAAATGTATGCCCTGAAGCAGGTGACGAAAATTGGACCCGTGATAATTCAATTAGCATTCAGATTATGCGGGCCGGGAATTACTTTTAATTTACTTTCAAAAAAAAAACAAAAAAAAAATGCACACCGACCTAACTCAACTTCAAAAAACAGGGTTTGTTACCACATCAAACAGCTTTTAAATGATGGCCTGGGGTAGCTATGATACAATGTGATGATCAGATGTACATCATCCAGGATGGCAGAGTTTTCCACATATGAGTAAATACAAGCCATCCAAAGACTGAATTTTCGGGCTAGGTACGTGTTGTGGTGTGCATGTTGGGCGAAGGTCAACCATAGGAACCGAGACCCTTAAAAATGTATGAGAATCGAAGTATTCAACAATGAGGTGCCCCTCACCGGTGGTTCCTCCCCATGCCCTTCTGAGGCCAGATTAGGTCCTGGGGGAGCATTTTCATGTGCAGTTTTAATTTAGCCAAGGTCAGAAATAATTTAGAAGAACCAGGGATGATTATTCACAATTTGTCAAGAGATTTAGTTGATAAAGACATAAATGTGAATGTGTGTCTTTAACTGTTTTATTGTTTGGTTTCTTGGCTAAAGCAAATCGTGTGAGATTGACAGCGGAATTGAAGCGTAAAAAGCTTAAAACTGTGAACAGAACTGTACAGTAAAATATAACAAAAAAACTTCGCAACTTGTAACTGACACATACCCTTTAAATTTTTAATGTTTTTAATGGGAACCCTGAATAGAATAGTACACATGGGAAACGGGTGATTTTTGTCCTGTTCATATGTTGTTTATTGCATGTACAGCCAGTATTGATATAATTTTCAACACTGAGAAATCAAATCACTGAATTGTCTTTTAGTTTGTTATAATATGAACATTGTGAGTCTTTATGAGAAATCATTCACTGCATACAACTATAACAACCTAACCGTTTCCACCTGGCTGGTTAGCTCAGTTGGTAGACCAAAGTCATGAGTTTGAGCCAGCAATTTTGATTGTCTCAGTTTACCAGTTTTGGAAATCATTTTTACTCAGTGTATTCCCTAACGATTACTGAAATTTGCTCATATATGTAAAAACAATTCACCTAGACAGCTATTCTGTCTAAAATCATGTAATCTCATCAAAACACACTGAGCCATTGTAACCTGGTGTACTCAAGATGTCTTCAGATAAAACAAGTTGTGTTCAGCTACTGGTGACCAACGTCAACATGCATCATCATTTTAGTTGTTGTAAACAAAACTCTCTTCTTTCCAATAAGTGTCATTTTGACGCATAAATAGATGTATGAAGCATGTTAACAAAGATCTCTCTTCTGTAGATTCGAAGACGAAACAGACGAAAGTGAAGAGAGAAGTTACAGATGACAGTACACAAGCTCAGGAGTAACTCCTGTACTTGAGGATGTTTACAGCTGACAGTCCTTCCCATGGAAAGCCAATTGTGCACAAGCAAGCAGTGAGCACTTAGCAGGAGACTACTCAGTGTACAGTGATAAAACATTACACACCATTCCCAGGCAAAACTTACCTCAAGTGTGCTTGTGTCCTCTACAGTCGGCTGTGGGGAGCATTTTCAAATGTGGCCAGTAGTGGTAAAGATCTCTGTGAGGACTGGCCAACAGTGGTACAGGTCTCTGAGGACTGAGCAACTGTGGTACAAGTCTACCTGAGGACAGAGCAACTGTGGTACAAAATTGAGGACTGGCCAGCTGTGGTACAGGTTTCTCTGAGAACTGGCCAACTGTGGTACAGGTCTTGCTGAGGACTGGCCAACTGTGGTACGTGTCTTTGGGGACTGGCCAATGGTGGTACAATACAAACTTACTGACTTCGGCAAACATTGGCTCATATTCATAAAGGTTGGAAAATACTGATACATATTCATAAAGGATGGATGGGAAATATAGGCACAGAGTAATCAAGGACAATAAACAGCAGTACAAATTCATCAGCGACAGGTCAAGGACTGATTCGTCAAGGAATGCAAACATAGGTACAGAATCATCAGGACTGGGCAAGGACTGATTCATCAAGGAATGCAAACATGGGTACTGATTCGTCAAGGAATGCAAAGTTTGGTACAGATTCGTCAGGACTTAGCAAGGACTGATTCATCAAGGAATGCAAACATAGGTACAGAATCATCAGGACTGGGCAAGGACTGATTCATCAAGGAATGCAAACATGGGTACTGATTCGTCAAGGAATGCAAAGTTTGGTACAGATTCGTCAGGACTTAGCAAGGACTGATTCATCAAGGAATGCAAACATAGATACAGAATCGTCAGGACTGGGCAAGGACTGATTCATCAAGGAATGCAAACATGGGTACTGATTCGTCAAGTAATGCAAAGTTTGGTACAGATTCGTCAGGACTTAGCAAGGACTGATTCATCAAGGAATGCAAACATAGATACAGAATCGTCAGGACTGGGCAAGGACTGATTCATTAAGGAATACAAACATAGGTACAGAATTGTCAGGACTGGGCAAGGACTGATTCATCAGGGAATGCAAACATAGGTACAGATTCATCAGGACTGGGCAAGGACTGATTCATCAAGGAATGCAAACTTTGGTACAGATTCGTCAGGACTGGGCAACATTGCTACCCACTCATATCCAGTGTGAGAAACACATGTACAGATTGAGATTTACCAGTGTATTCATTGAGTATCTGTATGGTGTTTACTTGTGAAGTTTCAAGTTAGGTGATCCATAGTACACTTTTCATTGTGAATGGCTGTTACTGAAACTGAATCATCATCATCCACCCTAGTAGAGATTCAGGATGCAGTGGTTGCCTGGACACTGACCATGGATAGCGTGACGTTGAGGTGACCTTGTGACCTTTTTACCATGGCACTGACTCTACATTATCTACATTCTCGTCCCCTGTCACATGCATGCTGAGCACTCAAAGCTGCAGAATAAAATACCTGTCCAGGTATTTCATAAACACGAATTTTTGGGCCAGATTTCAGAAATGTTACAATTATAAACACAACTAAATAGGCCCGCAGCAAATTACCTCCCTTGAGGTCACGCCCGTTTAAAAGATATTTTTCAGGAGTAACTTAAGGTTAGGTGGGATCAGAAAATGACTGAGAGCAAGTTTAAGAGTTAAGGTGGCATAAGCTAAAGATCCAGCTTTAAGACTTTTTAATTTTGTAAACTTATCAGGAGAGCCCAGGATAAACTTGTATTTTTTAATGTATTCGGAAGTAATTTTAAAATCCTGGCTCTTGTTAAACACAATGTGGGATTAAGAGGTGGTTGTAATCCCAGATATTTACTAATTCAAAATCTTTTGACATTTCTGTGACTTCCAAAGGCTGGTATCATGTTTTTTCACGCTCTGTTGCCCAGAAAACATCTGTCACTGTCATGACATAACCCACATACTGCATGCTTTAATAGGTGAGGTCCCACTTCTCATAGGCCCCGAAAACCAATCTCGTGTTACGTCATAGCGGGTGTCGTGTAACTAAGGAGGTAATTCAGAGCAAGTCTATTGGTCTACACATACATGTGTGTAGGGGCAAAAGTACCTGTGCCATTCTTGTGTTGATATGTCTGTTTACGGTAACACTGTGATCGGCCCAGAAATGATGTTATCAATTGGTCTACCTGGTGTGTGTTTAAATCAGTTGGTCGTCATGTCTACGCAACATGTTTAGAAACATAGATGAATTGCAGTTAGGTTTAAACAAAATAAGATTGTAAAGGAAAAGCAGTGTGCCAGTCTACCATGTATCTCTTAAGTGGTCCAAAGTCACACCTTCGAAGTACAGTACATGGTTAACATATACATGGCAATAACAGGGCATTTGCAATGTTACTAACTGGCTAGTGTCATTTTCAGTGCCAGTATACATCATGGTACACATAGCACTGGCCTAGCCTACTGCATGTACATGTATAGTAGGGCTGATTTGGAAAGGACAGTAGAGTCTCACAACAATGCGTCTTTGTTTACAATAGGTACTGTATTTCACCTTAAGTTTGGTATTTAAAAATGCACCTTTAGAAACAAAGATTTTTTGATACCAACACCAACACAAGATTTTCTGATAAGAAATTAATCAAACTTAACAAAATATGTGAAGTGGCACTATGAGGTGAATTAATTAATCAGAATGTAGTAAACTGTGTCTGTTGACAAATGGTTAAGGAGAAATATATGTACAGTGGGGCAGCGTTTCTGCATTGTTGTATGGACTTCAGTGAAGTGTCAATGAATTGAAATGACTGGTCTAATATCTGGATGACCAGAAAGAATGTCAAGGAATAAAACACAATTAACAATGTGTTTTTAAAGGTACATTGAATATGATATATAACGGCTTGATTCTACCTGAAAGGTTCTCAAGAACGTTGCTCAGTAAATTTGATACAGAAAGAAGGGTTTTATCTTGTTTGGAAAAGTTGCACATAATTGTTCAGTAAAACAGGTTATTAAAATCTTATATCATATTTATGGGAAAGATTTTTGATGGCAATGATTTTGGAATAAGATGGTCCACAACAACACTTGAATTCAGAACTTTTCACTTGCCAGTACAGCAGAAAAGGTCCCCTGTTACGAATTGCTTGCCGCTCCAAATTTTAGACTTGAGCAGATATTTTTCAGGTGGTTATTTCAGTTGGTACAGCACTGGTTACATAGTTGTGTATATAAGATTTAACTTCCTACACTTTTCCTGGTTTTCGTGAGCTTAGTTGCTCATTTATCTTTCTGCTTGGTACTTGTACATTTAACTTAGTTCACAGCTTCAGGTTTGTTTAAAAAATTCCTGCTTCAGTTTTCTTTAGTATACGTTTTATGGTGCATTTCACCGTTCATAGTTTAGAGTTTATGGTCATGTAGTTAATTATAAATGTATGAATGGCAAAGGGTTACCGTCTTCTGCCAAATTTCTGCATTGCATTCTCCAGTTTGTGTACATACATAGGAAGTATATTGTGTTTGTCATCAAGATGATTTCTTCCAATCAAGATCCCTCAAGTATTTATTTGTGTACCTCCTGCCTGGGCTTGATTTGTGTTTATATATTTATGACTGGCACAGTTGTCATGACTACAGTATGCATACTGTACAGCTCAGGCGGGTTTCCACCACAAGCATCCTGTTGTGCAACTAAAGGAGAAGTGTTCTAAACATCTCGGTTTTTTCTGGCATGATAGTATGACGTATCCCAAGGATCAGTAGCCTTGCTGAACGACCTGGATTACCTAATCCTGAGTGTATACTGTGAAGTTACATTTGAACTGATCTGAAGACAACACTATCATTGTTCATAAGCAAGGATTTGTACCGAGAGCTTTTATCAAACTTCACTTCACCCAAAACTGCTCCCTTGGTAATAAGGCCACAGAATTTCTGTAGGTGGCAAAGTTTGGGTTCTGTGTCCATCTAGAGCTGTGTTTTCTGAAATTTTATTTAGGAAGAGTCTACAACATTTATTCATATGAAGTACTCTTGTTGAGTAATTGTCAGGATTTATTTTGAATTCTCTTAAGAAATTGGGGCCAGGTTGTGGTACCATGTAATACGTTCACCTGTTCATCTTCCGTGTTAAGTTTGTACATATTTAAGTCATTGTGAAGGTTCCCACACAAGTAAATATACCAGTTGTAATATAGCAGAAGACTTCTTCATGTACTGAGGTAGATGAATATGCCATTTCACTTTTATCATTGCTTGTCATTCGTTAACACCATCTGTAGTTTTTTTTACGTGATGTTATAAAGTTATATTTTTTACCAGGGACACTTTGTTTGTGTAGTTATCTGGTTGCAATCATGAATTAATGTCATTCATATGGAATAAAGTATTGAAAATATTTAAGGTGTACAAAGGAGTAAAGTTCTTGTGCTTATTACTCAATATATTTACCACCAGTCAACTTTGTATGTCACCTTAATTTTTTCCCACATTATAAAATCACTCATTACGTCCGATCGCCAGTCGTGATCTTCGCTAACAATATGAGATCGCCAGCATGGGTGATCTGCTCATGTCAGCATGAACTGAACACAGGCAATACATTCAGGGTTAAGATACATGTAGTTAGTGTGCTGGCTCAGATACTTGTAGTTAGTGTGCTGGCTCAGATACATGTAGTTAGTGTGCTGGCTCAGATACATGTAGTTAGTGTGCTGGCTCAGATACATGTAAAGTTGAGAGGGTTGTCCACTACATGCCAAAGGTGAGTTTTCTCCACCCATAATGCTGACCGCCATTAGAAAAATTCTTGAGCAAGGCGTTAACATCAATCAAATAACAAAGTAATTACACCTGTGACAATGATAGGGCTTTTTCAGTCGTGTAATGTTTGGTTAGGTTTTTGGGTGGACCCTTTAAACAGTTGGCAAATGACCCAAACTTTTAGTAAGATGTTCACTCAT
Organism: Liolophura sinensis; assembly: GCF_032854445.1. NCBI lineage: Eukaryota > Metazoa > Mollusca > Polyplacophora > Chitonida > Chitonidae > Liolophura > Liolophura sinensis. The sequence goes on along the minus strand of NC_088302.1, from coordinate 1,927,292 downwards.
CCATGGCCTTGATTCTGAGAGTTCTATTTTTCTGTGAAGGTGTTTGGAGGTTTGTTTGATGTTTAAGCATTAAAGTAATATTTTATAACATCTGTTTACCTCTGAAAGTAAATTTTGAGTGGGTCGTTTACCATAATATCAGCTCATATCAGTAGTTTCTAGTTCCTTGTAGCTCAGGGTAGTCTCAATGCTTATAATTTATTTATTTATTTGATTGGTGTTTTATGCCGTACTCTAGAATATTTCACTTACACACAGGTGGCCAGCAAGTCTCCCCAATGGAAACACACAACCATCCACAAGTTGCTGGAAGACCGGAGAAGAAACCAGCATGAGTTGGACTTGAACTTAAAGCCAACATACTTCTGAGAAGCTCCTGGGTCATTGCGCCCTGGCCCAATTCCGCCACAGAGGCCCCACGATTATACATTTATAATGATGCATCACTCACATGTCTTGCATGACCCCCTACCCCAAACCACCCAAGCACAGTATACTGACACCCATCTGACCAAGATCTGGCCTACATGTATCCTTGTACGCTAATCGCTTAGTGAGGAATTACTAAAACTGTCAGTTTTACATATGAACAGACGTGGACTTGAACCCAAACCTTTAGGACTTCAGATTTGTTTTACTACTAGGAGTGATAATGGTGAAGTATTAAGAGCCTCAAACTACATGTACCTGGCTTTATGTACCTGACAAACTTAGCCGCATGACAATAATCCACACATACACACACACACAACCAACCATAAAATACATCAAAGAAGTCAGACTAAGTCATCTCTTTATATACTGGTATATGTATTGAAGTATCAAAAGAAAATACACTACAGGAAGTTTTGTACATTTCTCTACTGATTCCCTGAACAAGATCATGAAAAGTTAACACCAGGTTTTAACGGACACATGCACACATCCATGGGGAACCATTCTCCAGAACAAAGTGCAGTAGCATGTACATGTGTAGTACATGTCTCTTATATGCAGATATGCACATAATGTCCTCCCATTCTCACACATAAACAAGGACAGCAATTGTTTGATTTCTACAACTTCCTACCTTTGTCAAGCAGGCAATAAGGCGTGATCACTAGCACTGATCTATTTTATGTCCTTACTGGAATGTTGTTCAACGCCAGGAATTTTTCACTTGTACAATGGCCAGTTTTACAAGATTAGGAGACCAGAGTATAACACCACATAATGTTATCTGTCCAACTCACTAATTGCACTCAGAGTTGTGTCATCTTTCTTTGAGATGAATGAGTTTCACAACTGACATAACATAGCACATAGCTTGAATGTAGAGATGACTTCTCTCCTCTGAACACAGCCACTGTCACTTCCCTTTGTAACCCGTGATATTGAGCAGTTCCAGTCATAAACTTCATGAGAATTCACTTTAACATATGCTCTACCGCATTCATGGCTACAGCCCGAAAACCATCTACTCCGTATTATCAGACATCCTTCTACCTTAGTCTTCGACCCGTTTCCAGTCCTGATGCCTTGCATCAAGCCTTTCACATTCTGATCATCAAGTTTCTAGTGTCCCTGGATCTTTGTCCTCATTTATGTGCCCTCATCCTTCAATCCAGTCTCGGTGCTCACACAGAAGCAGCCCTCTGATAGGCCTTTGACTTGTCCTCGCTTTGTTTGTAGCCTAACGAATGAGAACTTTCTAATCATTTCTTTGTCTTCCTTCAGTCATCCTCCAGTTCCCCAAACAGATGCAAGGCCTTGACTTGTCCTCTTTTAGCATCTGTTCCCCTCCTAATGATAATTTTCCCTCATCCTTCAGTCCTCAACCAGCTTCCAGTGCCCCCCGCAGAAACATCCTCGCGCCCAGCCCTGCTCCCACGCCTTCAGGATGGGCACCTTGGCCGACGCTTGGAGCTGGGACACACAACCACAACGACAACACTGCTTGATGGGCTCTGCAAACTTTACGCCCAGCTGCGTATGGCGAATAATGTCGTGTTTCTGTTTTGACTCCACGACCATGTCTGGCAGGGCGATATGCGGCGCCCGGCTCTTGTCCAGAATAAAGTCCGGCTCCTCTGAGAGCGTGAAGTAGAGAGGTTGTGGCTGGGTGAAGACGGACTCACAGCGACTGGTGTGGCCAAAGCTCTGGTCCAGACTAGGAATGAAGATCTTGCTGGGCAGCAGGCAGCACTCGTCAATCAGGCTCTCGTCAAAGTCCTTGCCATCCTTACAGCACAGCCAGGCTTTAGTGATGAGTTTGAAGAGGTGAGACAGGGTGTCCACGTTGCTAGGGACAACAAATGTGGCCTGACAGGAACTGATCATGGTCCAAATCCTCATGATGACGAGTAGCTCGCGCAGGAGGCTCAGGCAGGGGGGGTCCCTCACTATGGTGGCCCCGGGGAAGTTGGAGAAGGATTGGAAGTGAGGGACAATGGTCAGCAGGTGCAAACAGAAACTACTGACCCACTGCATGAGGTGCTGGATGGACAGGAGAACAGCTGTAATAGAAAAGACAGAAAAATACAATATCCTGAGGTGCTGGATGGACAGAACAGCTGTGATAGAAAAGAGAGCGAGTGAGGGCTTGGTGTTTAACATCGTAACATTAGGGTGCAAGTGCGTGTAATGTGCCTCCTTGTTGCAGGACAGATTTCTTTTGTATATTGATCTACCGTACTAGAAAGACTTCACGCCATTCTATAGTCTAGCACAGTAATACACCAGAGAAAGATAAGACAACACGTCTTCATCGTTGAAGGCCCCAAGCCGCACTGCTTTATTCAGAGAAGACCGCGTGGCATGTACATCAGTATGCAAAGTGATACGTCACTGATACGTCACAAGACGTGATATATTACACTCCTCCCTTTTTAGATGCGAAGTAACCTTGAGAACATTAACAAAGTTTCAATTAACTTTTAACTTCTTTAAACCTTGTAACATTTTGTTTCTTACAACAATGTTTCATTTTACTTAGATACATTTTATGACACCAACATTAAAACAATGTCACAAGTTTGCTCTAAAAAAACAGTCAACAACCAAGACATAAAATCTGAGTACATATGTATCTAGAACTTTAGAACAGCTGCAGCACTGAATACATATTACAAATCAAGTCTTCGTGGAGGTCTACTTACTCTACCAGACCTTCGAGGAATAAACACAGGAGAATCACATGACACAGTGTCATCAGGTTTACAATCTTGATCAAAAACTTTCGGTGTACATTTAGTAGATTCAGGTAAAGCTACTGCTTCCTTTATTGGACTTGGCACATTAGTTTGTACACTCGGATCATTTACATGTGGATTTCTGACAATGCTTGGATTATTTGGTGCAACACATGTATCCTTCCCTAGTAATACGTCATTTGGATTTTGATCAGATTTAACATTTACAGAGTCATCACAAATAAGATGATCAGCATGAACATAGCGTTTGTTATTACCTGGAACTCGCACAATATAAGTGTGAGGACCTTTAATTGCAACAATGGTACCGGGGATCCATTTTACCTTTCCTCCCCTGATATTTCTTACCCGTACATGCTGATACAAATCAAATTTACGTACAGTGGGATTCAAACCATCGTGATGAAATTTGCTAGCTGTCTGTTTTCTTTCTACCTTTCTTTGTAAGTTAGGCTTTAACAAAGACAACCTAGTTCGCGGCGTTCGCTTCAGAAACAACTCAGCTGGCGTAATACCAGTCGTAGTGTGAGGAGTATTTCTGTAACATGACAGAACATGGGCTATTCTACTTTGAATACTCTCAGACTTTTCACACTTTTTGAACATTCTCTTAAAGCTCTGAACATTTTTCTCAGCTAACCCATTACTTGCAGGATGGTAAGGGGGACACAAAGTATGATCAATATCATTACATTTCAAAAAATCAGAAAACAAATCAGCAATGAACTGGGGTCCATTGTCTGAAACAATTTGTTGCGGTAAACCATACCTTGCGAACAAAGACCGAAGAACAGTAATAGTAGCACTTGCTGTGGTACTTGACATTGGAAAACATTCTAACCACTTAGAATAACTGTCGACTACAATAAAAAATTGCTGACCATCGATTTCAGCAAAATCAACATGAATTCTCTGCCATGGCTCTGTAGCCCAAGGCCACAATAACAAAGGTACAGACTTCGGCACTTTTTGTGATTCTACACAACTCGGACATGTTCTGACTAAGTCTTCTATATCTTGATCTAATCCAGGCCACCAGACGAAAGATCTAGCCAAAGCTTTCATCCTACACATGCCGGGATGACCATCATGTAATTCAGTTAACAACATTTCTTGAAGTTTAGTTGGTACAACTACTCTCCTACCCCATAATATACAACCATCATCAATTGACAATTCATCTCGTTTTGACCAATAGGGTTGCAAAGTCATATCAGTACAATAATTTGGCCAACCTGAAGATGTAAAATCTAACACTTTACATAATGTAGCATCTTTACATGAAAAATCAGCTATCTGTTTAGCTGTCACAGGTAGATCGCTTAATACTGTACTACAAATATACATTTCATCAGGATCTGCAGTGTGAGAATCATCCACTGGTAATCTACTTAACATATCTGCATTTGCATTATTTTCTGAAGATCTGTATACAATATCATACGAATATCCACTAAGCAACAATGCCCAGCGCTGCATCCTAGCTGCTGCTAATGCAGGAATACCAGATTTGGAACCAAAAATTCTTGTTAGGGGTTGATGATCAGTTACAAGAGTAAATTTCCTACCAAACAAGTACAAATGAAATTTCTTTATTCCATACACAATTGCCAATGCTTCTTTCTCTATTTGTGCATAGTTCTTCTCTGCACAACTTAATGTACGTGATGCATAAGCTACAGGTCTTTCTGAACCATCATTCAACTTATGGCTTAACACAGCTCCTAATCCATAAGGACTTGCATCTACACTTAATACTAAACGCATCTTAGGATTATAGTGCATAAGCACGCTATCACCTGTTAAAACAGTCTTAGCATTTTGAAAAGAAGTTTCACACTCTTTAGTCCATTTCCACATTACTGACTTGTTAAGTAACGAATACAAAGCATGTAAATTTGATGACAGATTTGGTACAAATTTACCATAGTAATTCAACATTCCAAGAAATGACTTAAGTTCTGACACATTCTGTGGTCTAGGTGCATTTCTAATTGCATCTGTCTTGCTTTGCAATGGTTTTATACCCTCAGCACACAGCTTATGACCCAAAAATGTCACACTTTCTTTGAAAAATTCACATTTTTCTCCATTTAACTTGACATTGTGTTTCCTCAATCTAGAAAATACTTTCTCTAACACAACAAAATGCTCTTTCTCAGTTTCAGTTGCTACAAATATATCATCCATGTAACATAGCACGTGATCAATATTTGACAATATTTTATCCATAGTAGCCTGAAAAATGGAAGGCGCTGTTTTGACACCAAAACATAACCGTTTAGTTGCTAACAATCCTTTGTGAGTATTTAACACAAGCAACTTAGCAGATTCATCATCTAAATAAAGCTGATTAAATGCACTAGTCAAATCTAGTTTTGAAAACACTTTTGGCTGTGAACCATACTGGGATATCTTAGCAAACAGATCTTGAGTATTTGGTAATTTATATCCATCATCTTTAATCAATTCATTAACTGCTTTATAATCACCACACACTCTAATAGACTTATTAGGTTTCACAACATGGACTGTCGGTGAAGCCCATTCACAACTGTCAACTGGATACAAAATCTCTGATTCAATCAATCGGTCATATTCTTTTTCAACATCTCCAAGCAAAGAATATGGTACAGGTCTAGCCTTCTGATATACTGGTTTAACATTATCTTTCAATGCCAATGATGCTTTAAAACCTTTAATACCATTACCTTCATACGTAAACAGTACACTGTTCTGTCGTAACAGCTCATTGAAACAATCAGAAAAATCATCAGACTGCGGTACATGTTTAGGTAACTTCTTTGTTAGACCAACTTCATTTACAGTGAAAATACTTTGCCAATCCAATTTGATATGTTTTAACCAATCTCTACCCAATAAACATGGTTTCTGACCTTTTACAACAATCAAGTCAAGTTCTACAAGTGGGTTTTCCTCGTACTTTACAGGCACTCTAATTTCTCCCAAAATAGGTACAGGTTCATTTGTATAACTACGCAATGTGATGTTTACATGTCTGAGCGGGAACATTGTTAAACAACTTTTATACAATGTTTCAGATACAGTCGAGCGTGAGGCTCCTGTATCAAGCTCCATTTGTATGTTAGAATGTCCTACAGTAATATCTACTTTAATAGGTTTCATGCTTTGAGTTTGATTTACATTATAATTACCGTAGAGTCCAAATTCATCATGATCAAATTCAGAATTACTGTCTCTTGACTCATCAGCATCATTTAAAATGTCCACGTATTTCGCTGAATTTCTTGATTTGAACTTACTTTGCGAATGTCCACGACCGCCTCTTGTACCTCTGCTGCCGGTATTTCCACCACTGTTAGAATTTGTGTTATCACTTTTCGGACACATGGCCTTGATATGTCCTCGCTGTCTACACCCATAACACTCAGCATCTCTCAGTCGACATTCTCCAGTACTATGGTTTCTCCCACCACAGCATTTGCAGCCATCGCCGGATGTACTACGGTGTGCTTGGTCACGACCGCGTCCTCTGCCTCGACGTCCGCCTCTCCTCCCGGGGAACAGTCGGTTCATCTCCGCCGTGCCGTCGTTCATGCTCTCTCGATTAGCGGCATTCGCTAATTCGTCCGCTAGGCATTTCCTTCTTGCTTCGTCAAATGTAAGATTTCGCACAGATAGTAGATGTGTCTGAGTACGTGACATCTTCTGATTCAGTCCCGAAACTAGCTTGTCTCGTAAGGCATCGCCTAGAAAATTGCCGTAATCACAAGTAGAAGCCAATTTCTTCAGACGGACAATAAAGTCTGCCACTGATTCCTTGTCACCTTGTTTCGACACTCTGTCAAACCGAAATCTTTCTGCCATTACATTTGGAGTGGGCGCATAATGTTCTTTCAAGAGGTCCTTCAGTTCCTGATACGTTTTCGTTCTAGGGGCGTCTGGACTACACAAGTTTTTGAGAAGTTTGTATGCTTCTGGACCGATGAGCGATAGGAATAAATTTGCCTTCCTCTCGTTTTCGATGGCGTTCGCTGCCATAAAAGCGTCGCATCTGTCCGTGTAATCTTCAAAAAGTTCAACACTCTCATCAAAAACTCCTAGATTCCCGAAAACTGCCATTTTCCCTTATATGTAGGTACGTTTCGTCTCGTCGCCAGTTTTGTATATTAATCTACCGTACTAGAAAGACTTCACGCCATTCTATAGTCTAGCACAGTAATACACCAGAGAAAGATAAGACAACACGTCTTCATCGTTGAAGGCCCCAAGCCGCACTGCTTTATTCAGAGAAGACCGCGTGGCATGTACATCAGTATGCAAAGTGATACGTCACTGATACGTCACAAGACGTGATATATTACAATTTCCACAGCTCTTTTATCCAGTGCTGCTTCACTGAGACGACTTACTGCAGGCAAGTAAGTCACCTCACCCGAGCCATTATAGTGATATGGGTCAACCAGTGATTATACTATCCCCTTAATACTGAACGCCAAGTGAGGAAGCAATAACTTCCTCTTTTCAAGTCTTAGGTGTGACTAAACCCTGGATTGACCCTGGATCTACTGCTCCCAAAGAAGACACTATACCAACTGAGCCACTGGGGCTGGTGATGATGGAAGAGAGAAGAAAATACAACATCTTGAAGAGCTGGATGGAAGAATATAAAAATATGATATAAAGAGGTGCATATCATGTGCTGCAATGTGTATTTCCATGGAAAAAGTAATTTGTTCATGCAAACACCATTCATTTTTACATGGTGTGGGCTGCATTATTTTACATGTGTGGTTATCATAACAACTGCATCAAAGCAGTGAAAGATGTCAGTGTAACAACAACAACAACCCAGAGAGATAACTTACCAGAATCCACTATGAATTCACTGCTCTCCAGATGAGGGATGATCTTGTCCACGTCTGTCTCCAGCAGGTTCTTGTTACAGACAGATGACAAACGTTCAGCAGGGCTCTGAAACACCCGCATTGGTAAATTATTGCTACATCTGAAAATAAGTTTATCAAATCGTTCATCCAGGTGCCTCAATACACCATGCTCATTTATTTGTTTCCTTATTTATTCCTTCCGCATTTCTTAGCTTTATTCTAACAGCCTATTCATTTTATTTCAGGCAATGATACTATTTCCTTTATGTTGTCTTCTTAGAATGGTAGCCTGAGCCCTCACTGATTCGCATGGTCAGAGCACTGTCTCTCTACGTCTGTAAAGCCCTTGACCAATGAGAATGTGTGTTTAACTGGAGCCATCGCTGTTTTAGCTGCGCAACCTTGCGTCAGGAGGTTTGTCAGGTGATTGGAGAAGGGTGGTTGCCTTCTTCACCACTTCGGGCACTCTGGTTTCCTCCACCCAGTAATCTGACCCCCATGGAAGTGGAGAATTAGAAATCATTATGGCATTTAACATCAATGAAATAAAAACATAACAATACTGAGATAAGAACTGTCATATTGGTTTTGCCACTACAGTTAAATAAGCTGTGAAGAAGGCAGCTGAATTATTGATGACTTACTTTATCTTGAGCAGACACAGCTTTGGGACGGAGAATCTTGATGAATGCCTGAGCCACCCCTGTCAGCATAAGCTTAGCCTGGCAGTCCGCCGCTTTCAGCTGAGTCACTGTGCTGCTCTGATACAACGACAACTTGACACTCATAAAGCGACTGTAGAGAAGCTCCTGCATGCTCTGTGGCTGTTTGTTAAACACATCAGTCAGGCGCTGACACACAACCTCTATGATACCTGTGACAACAACATCAGCACCCAAATATAGTGTGCAAAATAAGAAGCAAGTATACAGCCTTACAAGATTGTTTCATACAGTAAAGGACCAGCGAAGAATGTGCATATCACCATTATTTTCTCTAATTAATCATTTGACATTTGACATTGAATGAAATATTTAAATTGGTAAGATTCCTTAAGTTAGAAATCTTTGAACTGAAGTTTCCAACCAAATGCATGTAATATGTAAAAATATCAACACATGAAGTGACAGAGTGGCCCGGAAAAAAATCTCACTTTGAGTCTCCAATCATAAATGGAGTCTCCATTGAAATACAGACAAGGAGGGGAAAATCAGCTTTAGCCAATGAGCCAAGAGCAGGTAACTCAATGAAATATTCAAATCATTTAAAAAAAAAAATTGATGAAATGGCCCCAGTCACTCAATGCTATTCCCTGGGCACGACACAATACCGGTAAAAGTGATGTTAAGTAATAAGCATTCATTTATTACCTGGCTTATCTACAATATAGCTGAGCTACTGCCAAAGTGATGTTCAGCCATAATCAAGCGTTTATTACCTGGTCTAATTACGATAGAGGTGTGCTGCTGCCAGAGTGATGTTCAGCCATAATCAAGCATTTATTACATGGCCTAATTATGATAGAGGTGTGCTACTGCCAGAGTGATGTTCAGCCATAATCAAGCATTTATTACATGGCCTAATTACGATAAAGGTGTGCTGCTGCCAGAGTGATGTTCAGCCATAATCAAGCATTTATTACATGGCCTAATTACGATAGAGGTGTGCTGCTGCCAGAGTGATGTTCAGCCATAATCAAGCGTTTATTACCTGGTCTAATCACGATAGAGGTGTGCTACTGCCAGAGTGATGTTCAACCATAATCAAGCGTTTATTACCTGGTCTAATCACGATAGAGGTGTGCTACTGCCAGAGTGATGTTCAGCCATAATCAAGCATTTATTACATGGCCTAATTACAATAGAGATGTGCTACTGCCAGAGTGATGTTCAGCCATAATCAAGCATTTATTACCTGGTCTAATCACGATAGAGGTGTGCTACTGCCAGAGTGATGTTCAGCCATAATCAAGCGTTTATTACCTGGTCTAATCACGATAGAGGTGTGCTACTGCCAGAGTGATGTTCAACCATAATCAAGCGTTTATTACCTGGTCTAATCACGATAGAGGTGTGCTACTGCCAGAGTGATGTTCAGCCATAATCAAGCATTTATTACATGGCCTAATTACGATAGAGGTGTGCTACTGCCAGAGTGATGTTCAGCCATAATCAAGCATTTATTACATGGCCTAATTACAATAGAGATGTGCTACTGCCAGAGTGATGTTCAGCCATAATCAAGCATTTATTACCTGGTCTAATCACGATAGAGGTGTGCTACTGCCAGAGTGATGTTCAGCCATAATCAAGCATTTATTACATGGCCTAATTACAATAGAGGTGTGCTACTGCCAGAGTGATGTTCAGCCATAATCAAGCGTTTATTACCTGGTCTAATCACAATAGAGGTGTGCTACTGCCAGAGTGATGTTCAGCCATAATCAAGCATTTATTACATGGCCTAATTACAATAGAGGTGTGCTACTACCAGAGTGATGTTCAGCCATAATCAAGCATTTATTACCTGGTCTAACTACGATAAGGCTGTACAACTGCCAGAGTGATGTTCATCCATAATCAAGCATTTATTACCTGGTCTAACCAGCAGCAGAATGTCCCACCAGTCAAAGCCTGAGACAATACAGTACTCTAATAGGAAGACGAGATGATGGGTAGGGAACTGAACTGTCCCCTCCCTCAGGTTCAATGATCGGTACAGGTAGAGACTGGTGCCGTGCACACCCACCAATCCACAGCCAGAAGCTGTCTGTTCTAAGGCCGTGAAATGCGGAATAGTTCGCCCTTTCTTCTCTGAGCTGAGGGACTGCTGGGAATCATTAGGGGATGCTGAGATCACCTGGTTCTTGTGCTTGTGAATCAGTTTAACCATGCCATCTTTGTACGTGGCAGCGACGTAGGCGATGATACCGCCTGCATCTGTCAGATAACGGTTGACGTAAAGCTTTGGGGTTGCCATGGCAACAAGAGGAGAGGTGTGTGACACCGATGCCTTGTGCATCCATTTGGCATTTGTTAGGGTGCTGTCCGTTTTGGCGTTACCTTGGAACATTTTGTGCAGTGTGAAGGTCTGATCAATCAACTGCCAGACCTCAATGCAGCTGTTAACTTGGTCACTGTGACCAATGAGGAGAGTGTCGCTGTTCTCCGGGCTTGCAAAGCTCAGGTGGCTGATTCGCGAGTCCTTCCACTGTGTGTCACCCGTGTCTTTGACATAGAGACTGGCCTGAGCCTGACAGGAAATGTGGCACAGTGAGCCGGTGGAGGTTAGCCTAATGCGGAAACACTGCACAGCCGCGGAGACTTGACCATCCGTGACAGCCACCAGGAATTCGCCATTCTGTCTGTGTGCCACATCAGCCAGGCTGATTCGCAGGTGGGTGGGAGCCAAACTCTCCTGAGCAGTCACGATGGGCTCTCCTGCAGACCGCACTAAACTGGCCATTGTCTGAAAACATTGACGAAAGTTGAGTGACAAACTGCTTCCCACATGTATCACAAGTGACTCAATCAAGTATGGTTAACAACACCAATGATACAATGTTTTAAAATTACTCTGAAAATGAGGGAGGTACAAAGAAGCTATCCATAGCCTTCCTTCGGCCACTCACAACATCATTTGTTTTACTTCTTCATCCAGTTTAACATCAGAAAGTGTTCAGCACTTAAAAAAGCCATAAAAGGAATAAATTATGAAGATTTTGGCAGGAAAAGGCAAACTCGTCGAAATGAGAAACTGTGAATAACTTACTAAGCCAGTAGCCGTGACAATGATGAATCCATCCATAGCCTTCCCCCCAATGTTACTGAGGGTGGGGGAAAACTGGGCACGACAGAACTTCTCAGAGTATATCAGGCTATCTTTCTTCTCCAGATTCAGGTTCACCTTAAAGATACAAATGTAAAAGTCATACTATACAACAGAACTCTGCTCTCTTTAATGAAGAAGAACAAGAATGCCTCTTGGATCTGAATGCAGCAGCTAATACTATTACTAACCCATGTCTTACCAACTCATCTTCTGGCTTGCTAACACCAATTTTCCTTCAAAGCCACCCTGATGCTTGCAAAATAAACTCTATTTCAGGAAGATGAAGATTCTTATGATAAAGTGGCCCTAAATCACAAGGTTACTGTTCCTGATCTACTTCCATCATGTTTGCACAAGCTATAGAGACACCTCAAAGATAATCCAGTAAAAAGAGTGACACAGGCGAGCTTTGCACAAATCAATCCAGTAAAAAGAGTAACACAGACGAGCTTTGCACAAATCAATCCAGTAAAAAGAGTAACACAGACGAGTTTTGCACAAATCAATCCAGTAAAAAGAGAGACACAGACGAGCTTTGCACAAATCAATCCAGTAAAAAGAGTGACACAGGCGAGCTTTGCACAAATCAATCCAGTAAAAAGAGTGACACAGGCGAGCTTTGCACAAATCAATCCAGTAAAAAGAGTAACACAGACGAGCTTTGCACAAATCAATCCAGTAAAAAGAGTAACACAGACGAGTTTTGCACAAATCAATCCAGTAAAAAGAGTGACACAGACGAGCTTTGCACAAATCAATCCAGTAAAAAGAGTAACACAGATGAGCTTTGCACAATTCAATCCAGTAAAAGAGTGACACAGGCGAGCTTTGCACAAATCAATCCAGTAAAAAGGGTAACACAGACGAGCTTTGCACAAATCAATCCAGTAAAAAGAGTGACACAGACGAGCTTTGCACAAATCAATCCAGTAAAAAGAGTGACACAGACGAGCTTTGCACAAATCAATCCAGTAAAAAGAGTAACACAGACGAGCTTTGCACAAATCAATCCAGTAAAAAGAGTAACACAGACGAGCTTTGCACAAATCAATCCAGTAAAAAGAGTGACACAGGCGAGATTTGAACAAACCAATCCAGTAAAAAGAGTAACACAGACGAGCTTTGCACAAATCAATCCAGTAAAAAGAGTGACACAGGCGAGCTTTGCACAAATCAATCCAGTAAAAAGAGTAACACAGGCGAGCTTTGCACAAATCAATCCAGTAAAAAGAGTAACACAGGCGAGCTTTGCACAAATCAATCCAGTAAAAAGAGTAACACAGGCGAGTTTTGCACAAATCAATCCAGTAAAAAGAGTGACACAGACGAGCTTTGCACAAATCAATCCAGTAAAAAGAGTGACACAGACGAGCTTTGCACAAATCAATCCAGTAAAAAGAGTGACACAGACGAGCTTTGCACAAATCAAAAGTACCTCAGGATGAGTACTGTTGTTCCACGCTTTCACATTAATGTGTTTTGTCTGCTTCTGGATGGCGGATTGCTTATTGCAACTGCCTTTAAGTTTCACCCATGAAAATTTCATAGAATAGCCAGCATGAAAAAAAGAAACTCACCAGAACTCCCGTATGAAACCATGCTTGTGCCAAAATATCCTCGTACGGAAGCTGGACTTTCCCAAGACTGTTCCAGCTGTTTAACAAATTGTCCTATAAATGAAAGCCACAACATTTTAAACAACTAATACTGGTTCTTCACATAAAGAGGTGCTACAATGTAGTTTTGGCATTTTCTTTTTGTTTCACGTGAACGCTACTAATTTCAACTACATTTTATTTTTTAGCCCTCATCTTAAAGGGGCATACTACCAATGTCGAAAAACTTGTGCTGTTATTTTAGACATCATCTAAATAAAGTTGAGACTTCCAGATGTCTACTGACGTGTATCTGACATTTAGTGAACAGTCAAATGTTCGGTTTTATTAGGTGTCCTTTTGACCATCAACTCACTTGAGTCACTGTATTTAGAAATTTGTTTTGGTCAGTTACCGCCCCTTGTTGTCTAGGCGACAAGAGATGTTCAGCGAACTTGAAATGCCAAACCCAGTATTGTGTCCTAATCATGCTGTCTGCCATGTAACTCACTTCTGCCACACAATTACAAATACCTTATTAAACATTATCGTTTAGAAATGAAGATCGGTTTTGGTTTACCAGACTTATAATTTGCTTTTCATCTATCATACTGTTTACATCTGTTTACAAGTGAGCATTGCATTGTGGGAATCTTTGCGCTGCCTCATTTGCATGTTACCTCATCAAACGGACAGTTTAGACCAGTGATGGATTTCCCCTTACAGTTCTCTTAATTGACATTTTTAGGAAAATACATGTATAGACCAAGGAGATTTAGTTAAGAGTACACTGTAGCTCATTTTTTGTATTTCGCTCAACCAAACACCAATTTCTTTCAGCCATATGTCCCTTTGAGCCTCCATGAAAAATAAATCTAAACCAAAGATTATGATTATGTGAGAAATATAAATTTCCATAGCTTATGAAAATGCATATCATACATGTAGCTATCAAAATATCACGTCAATGAGGTCAAATAAAACATTCTGAGCTACTGTATGTTCCTGGCAGAATCATGGTAGATAATAAGTGTCAAGACATTACCTCAAACCTTGAAGCACTTTTCTATACCCATACCTTCATTGCAAAGACATGACAGTAGCCATCGCTATCCGATACCAAGAGTTGACTCCCTTTGATGTCCCATTTCAATCCCACAATACGTGAGGGTAACGTTACAACTTCATGAGCATCCCAAGGTTTATCTAGGTCACATGCATAGACGATGTACTCTCTTTGTAGTATGCTGAAATAAAGTTACCAAAAAAATTATAACAAAATGGTTTGGTTTAATTTATTTATTTTCCTGGCTACAAGCAAAATTTTTTTTTACAGGAAGATTTTTTTTTTTTTAAGGAAGAAATACCAGCAAGGCTCCAAGGTTCTGAAATACATAATATAGGCATTTGACATGTCACAGTGATGCAGGTACATGCAGGTACTCTTAGTTCATAATCATGTACTTATTTTATTTATTTGCTTCTAGCTTAACACCATACATAGCTTTCCCACAATATTTATTTATTTATTTGATCGGTGTTTTACGCCGTACTCAAGAATATTTCACTTATATGACGGCAGCCAGCATTATGGTGGGTGGAAACCGGACATAGCCTGGGGGGAACCCATGACCATCCGCAGGTTGCTGACAGACTTTCCCACGTATGACCGGAGAGGAAGCCAGCATGAGCTGGACTTGAACTCACAGCGACCGCATTGATGTGAGACTCCTGGGTCATTACGCCGTGCTAGCGCGCTAACCAACCGAGCCACGGAGGCCCCCAACTTTCCCACAAATGGGATACAGATATTCACACAATATTAGAGGAAGACAACATTAGACTGTGCAAACCATTCAACTCCAAAGACTGAGTCACTGAGGTCACACAAGCCGTGAGAGTAGGTGAATCTATAAATTCCCCGCCCAAGGCCAGAATTGAATTTTGCGCCTTGTGTGTTCTAGCGACTGAAAGACAAGCACCCCTCGCACTAGCCTGCAGCTAGCACACTATATCTGTATATGGCCCCTCTCATTAACCCTTGCCCCAATTTAAAACAGGACGAAAAGCTGCACCCATTTAGTTACAGTAGTCAGAAAACAGGGTACCACAATTGTAGGGTTAGCCTTTACAGTCTAGCCCTACCACATTGCTATGTTTTACCCTGGTGGAAGACGAGATCGCACTCAAGCGCTCGGAGTGCTCCATTAAACTTATGCTCTGAATGTTTCTACATGTATTCTTAGTAAAGTCATATATTGTTTGGTCGTTGGCCTACCTTGTTAGAAATAAAACCAAAGATAAACAACTGGTAGGCCTCGACTGTGAAGGCTAGACCTAGAACTGTGTTAAGAACAGAGACGAAATAAAATTTTACAGAATGCAACAATATCTAAAAGAACGGATGACTTAAAGTATCGGTCATTTCTCGTGACATCGTGTGTTGCGCCAGTTTAGATTAGTACCAGCTGCACACGGAGATTCCAAAGTACATTGTACCTGAAACTATCTGCCGACGACCCGCCACTGACGCTGAATGCCGCCGCATTTCTGTTTGACACACACAAACACGGCTTGTCTTCCACAATCCAGTCCTTCTTTGCCTTTGTAGAAGACACCCCATTTGTGTCCGTTTTGTAGACTAGCTCCATTATTCAGCTACTCTGTGCACATCAACAGTATCAATTATCTTGCAAAAAACATCTGGGCATTCAGCAGATAATGTAAACACGATGACCGGTGCATTGTGTTGTTGTTGTGCATTGGATACAACGTGCTTCCGGTTTGGGTCTCGCGTATTCTCGCGTATTCTCGCGATATGTAAACTTATAAGAGGCGGGGCGGGATAAACAAGTATCAGTTTACACGAGAAAATGCGGTGTTGTGACATACTCTCGCTTCTTTTCATTTCTTTGTTGCTAACGAGCAGCCAGGCACAAGTAAGTAATTTTCACGTAACAGATTTGATTACGTTATTCCACAAAAGTCGTGCTGTAGAGATTGTAATGAAATGTTTTTAATTTATCTGATTTTATTTTGGATACTTTTCCATGGCATGCTGTACATGACTTCATTATCATCAAGCATTAACATACGATCACGTATTGGTTTCTGTCAATGTAATTTGTGTTGTTTCTTTACATTTCGAAAATAATTCATCGTCAGGTAATTCAGACATATGTCATGTGTATTGCAGCAGTAAATATAACTGCAATCCATTTCCAGGATTTGTAACAGTTTTCTGCTTACATCTCTGAAAGTTGTTATGCCTCAAGGGAGTTGTTTTCACAGATGACTTCTAATGTTATTATTTAATAAGAGAATTTTAGCATTTTTAATGTTACCATACTAATCAGGGTTTAAATTTATGGGTGTTGGATACATACCGAACTGTAGCCAATGCAGTGGAGAAAAGTTCATATTAAGAGAAGTGTATATGCAGCTTCCTATCCTCAGCACATGTGTAACAGGATGTTTTGTGTTGGGCATGTGTATGGTGATGTGTGTATGGGATAGAGCCTGTGAGAGACAGTGGTCTTAGCATGATCCACACACAGAGGTCATTGATCTAGGCCAGTCCTCCAAACACAAGTATCTCACACAAATCAGCTGTGAAGTAACAGGCTGTGTCACTCCCAGTGCTCTGGTGAGTCCACACTAATGTCAGAGTGGATGTAAGCAGAGACCATACTCTTCCTGCCCGAATATCCGGTACATGCACATAGGGCTACATTTTCTACACTGAGAAAATGAGAGGATGTTTGAGAAAAAAAAGGCATTTTTGGCACTGCATACTAAGTACATTCGCAACAAGAAAAAAAAAAATGGTGCCAAATTTTGAAGGTGTAATCGGTAGTTACTGTACTCTCCCATAGTCAGTTAAGTACTAAAATAAATGCCCTGCATTATATTGAATTTTATTATTTTGTCTTACAGGACTTTGGTTCCTTTATTTTTTCATTTTTTATCCTGTAATGTTTGAGCTTAATGTTGTGTATGATACAGCAATATTTTCTCCTTTGAGGCCAAAATCTAACAGACAATTTAGCTGTCATAACAAGCTAAGAGTTGACAATTGTTTTCACTTATTCTTCACAATGGCAGGCTGTGAATTTTACCATAATGGCAAAACTGTGAATTTTACCATAATGGCAAAACTGTGAATTTTACCAAGTGCCAAACTGTGAATTTTACCAAGTGGCAAACTGTGAATTTTACCAAGTGGCAAACTGTGAATTCTATCATTATATAACTTATCATACAAACAAAAGAGCTCACAACAGGTGAGGTGGTGTGTCAGTAGGAGAAGACAGTTCATGTGTCAGTTGGTGCAGACGGTATGTGAGTTGGTGTGTCAGCTGGTGAAGACAGTTGGAGCAGACAGTTGGTGAAGACAGTTGGTTTGTCAGCTGGTGAAGACATTTGGTTTTGTCATTTGGTGCAGACAGTTGGTTTGTCAGCTGGTGAAGACATTTGGTTTTGTCATTTGGTGCAGACAGTTGGTGTGTCAGTTGGAGAAGACAGTTAGTGTCAGTTGGTGCAGACAGTTGGTGCAGACAGTTGGTGTGTCATTTGGTGCAGGCAGCTGGTGTGTCAGCTGGTGCAGACAGTTGGTGTGTCATTTGGTGCAGGCAGTTGGTGTGTCAGCTGGTGCAGACAGTTGGTGTGTCAGCTGGTGCAGACAGTTCACAAGGGGGGAATAGTTAGGATCGTACTTCATATTTCACAGAGTAAAACACCTTAAAGAGATAAAAATATTTGTTGTGTCAGTTGGAGAAGACAGTTGGTGCAGACAGTTGGTGCAGTCATTTGGTGTGTCAGTTGGAGAAGACAGTTGGTGCAGACATTTGGTGTGACAGTTGGAGAAGACAGTTGGTGCAGACAGTTGGTGTGTCAGTTGGTGCAGGCATTTGGTGTGTCAATTGGAGAAGACAGTTGGTGTGTTAGTTGGAGAAGACAGTTGGTGTGTCAGTTGGTGCAGACTGTTGGTGTGTCAGTTTGTGTGTCAGTTGTTGCAGACAGACGGGGAAGACAGTTGGTGTAGACAGTTGGTGTGTCAGTTGGTACAGACAGTTAGTGTGTCCACTGGAGAAGACATTTGGTGAAGACAGTTGGTGTGTCAGTTGGTGCAAACAGCTGGTGTGTCAGTTGGAGAAGATAGTTGGTGTGTCAGTTGGAGAAGACAGTTGGTGCAGACATTTGGTGTGTCAGTTGGAGAAGGCAGTCTGTGCACAGTTGGTGCAGACAGTTGGTGTGTCAGTTGGAGAAGGCAGTCGGTGCACAGTTGGTGCAGACAGTTGGTGTGTCAGTTGGTGCAGACAGTTGGTGTGTCAGTTGGTGCAGACAATTCACAAGGACAGGATAGTTAAGATCGTTTTCCATATTTCACAGAGAAAACACCTTAAACAGATAAAAACTTATTTGCGTGTCAAATTGTGTGGAAAACTGAATGCAAAACGTGTTGTCTGAATGACAAGGACAAAATGGATAAAGGACAGCATACCTGGACATTTTTCAACCCTATAACTGGAGGTACTCCAATATGTATAGTCCCTACTCCAAATTACAAAAGTATATGTCTATACATGTATATATGAAAAGTGAGCAAAACATGAGTGAACATTTTTGGTATTAAACATTATTTTGTAGTAAGCGTGCTCAACAAAGGTAGCTTTTTGACTACATTTACATGTATTGCATATTTGTTCTTCTGCTTTTGATTGCAATTCCTTCATTCCTTATGGCTACACACAGGTAATCATAAATGTCCAACTCTGACAACAGGGCTTTACAAATACAGCTTTCTGGTCACCTTTTTAATAAGCTAATTTAGGCTAACATATTTTCAGATGTTTAGAAACTAGAAATAAATGCCTTATACACCCACAAATTTTAGTATCAAAATTACAGATATATTCGCATACAATCAGTACGCAGATGTGCACATATGGAATTTTGCTACAAACATGAGTATCAAGCAGTGTGGTGGCAGCAGTCAGCTTTACTGCCGTTTATCAGGCATCGTGGTGGCAGCAGTCAGCTTTACTGCCGTTTATCAGGTTGTGTGGTGGCAGCAGTCAGTTTTACTGCCGTTTATCAGGCATCGTGGTGGCAGCAGTCAGCTTTACTGCCGTTTATCAGGTTGTGTGGTGGCAGCAGTCAGCTTTACTGCCGTTTATCAGGTTGTGTGGTGGCAGCAGTCAGCTTTACTGCCGTTTATCAGGCATCGTGGTGGCAGCAGTCAGCTTTACTGCCGTTTATCAGACAGTGTGGTGGCAGCAGTCAGCTTTACTGCCGTTTATCAGGTTGTGTGGTGGCAGCAGTCAGCTTTACTGCCGTTTATCAGGTTGTGTGGTGGCAGCAGTCTGCTTTACTGCCGTTTATCAGGCATCGTGGTGGCAGCAGTAAGCTTTACAGCCGTTTATCAGACAGTGTGGTGGCAGCAGTCAGCTTTACTGCCGTTTATCAGGTTGTGTGGTGGCAGCAGTCAGCTTTACTGCCGTTTATCAGGTTGTGTGGTGGCAGCAGTCTGCTTTACTGCCGTTTATCAGGCATCGTGGTGGCAGCAGTAAGCTTTACAGCCGTTTATCAGACAGTGTGGTGGCAGCAGTCAGCTTTACTGCCGTTTTTCTAGCTTTAAGGGTGAAGTAAGACAAAGTTCTTTGGTTTTCGTACGGAAGCTCTGTCATTCTCATTCCTTCTAATGAAGGCTTAACTTGTAACGCGCGAGTTTCACCTTTGTACACTTAGTACAAAGCAGCAAAGAAAGCATTGTGCCCTAGGCTATTGACCATCATGGTTGACAACACAATCAAGCACAATATCATAACTCAAATGCTGACTACCTTGGGTCCTCTTCACTTCAATACAAGCATCATTTGATCTCATCGAAATGACAAAGCAGACAATCTTACAATGAAATTCCTGCGTGAGAAATTCAACTCAGGGGAGCTTACTCTGTGTGGCAAATGTCTAGTTATACTCTGTTCACTCCCTTCAGTATTTTTTAAGGGTATGCTGCAATTTGGGCATCTCTAAAAGGTATCAGAATCCTTGCATTTGGCCCTGAATTATGATGTAATATATATTAACAGGTTAATAGGGTATTCAGTTATGTACTTTTTCATCTTTACCAGCTAAATGGACTGTCCATTTCATTATGTTTAACTCCTATCATCTCTCCTATCGTGGAAATAGTGTGTCAAATTCAGTATTTCTCCCTTGTTCCCATCTCTATCATGTTAATAATGTGTCCAGTCAAGTACTTGTTCCTGTCTCGGTCATGTTAATAGTGTCCAATTCAGCTAATACTTGTTCTTATCTCTAGCATGTTAATGGGGTGTCCAGCTGAGTACTTGTTCTTGTCTCTATCATGTTAATAGGGTGTCCAGTTCAGTACTTGTTTCTGTGTCTGTCATGTTAATACAGTGTCCAATTCAGCTTATACTTGTTCTTATCTCTGTCATGTTAATAATTTGTCCAATTCAGTACTGGCCCATGTCTCTATCATGTTAATAGGGTGTCCAATTCAGCTAATTCTTGTTCTTATCTCTATCGTGTTAGTGGGGTGTCCATTTAAATACTTGTTCTTGTCTGTGTCATGTTAATAGGGTGTCCAATTAATCTTATACTTGTTCTTATCTCTATCGTGTTAATAGGGTGTCCAATTCAGTACTTGTTTCTGTCTCTGTCATGTTAATACAGTGTCCAATTCAGCTTATACTTGCTCATGTCTCTATCATGTTAATAGGTTGTCCAATTCAGTACTTGTTGCTCTCTCTATCATGTTGATAGGCTGTCCGATTCAGTACTTGTTCCTGTGTTGGTCATGTCATGTTTTTCCCATCAACCCACATTGTTAAAAACCTTTCTGACTTATTTAGCCCTGTCACCATACAATGTGAATAACATTGTCCTTGCTTACTGGCATGACACCACTCCAAGATCAGCTGACCTGTGATCAGCTATGTCAGTCAGTTGTGGCAGAGGTTGTGTTTGTGGTGTCAGACCTCTTGTCAATATTAAAGGGATACTGTTACTGCTAGGGGTGTTAAATATTGTCAGGCCTCAGCGGTCAGCACAGCTTGCCTCAGGCATGCCTGTGACCCATTCTCTTATTGTGAATGTGGAAGTCTTTGCTGTTCTACTCAGATTGTGCCTGACCAATGGGACAAGAGCAATTGACAGTCTCCACTCCCCCAGCCAAACACACACACACATACACACACACACACACACACAAATCTAACCCACACCCAACCACAATTGCCCTCCATTTTCACTGACAAATTCTGACATTATTTTAACAGTGTAACATATTTAATACAATTTAAAATTATTACTGATACTCAGACAGAACATCTTTTGACGTTTGGTGACATGCATATTTTGTCCATTGCATGTTAGAATATGTTTTGATTGAATATACACATGCACATTATCAATCTAGCAGGGAAAAAATGGGTGTCAAATAGAAAAAGGTGTTCAGTAAATATATTTATGTGATATTTTCAATCAGTATTGTAAGTTTGCTTGGGGTTGAAGAACACATTCAACATCGCTTTGTATTATATTGTTATTGGACAGCTGTATACTAGGACATGTCTTTTGCATTACCCAGGCACTGCAGTATGGCACCCTGCTGACAGTCAACATATACAGTGTACAAGAGAAGATTGTTCACTATGTATATGTATATGTGATATGAATTGGCTGGGAACACTGGACTGCAGGACTGAAGCCCTGAATCAGCCGTTGACTGTACAACTGTTGTGTTGTACCTATGTTCTACCTGTGTGTGGTCCCCCACATATTTTAGCCAGAGTGGACATGAAAATATAGGAACCAAGATATTAAGTAATTGATGTGTACATGTAATAGAAAGACATTTCTAACTGACAGAAAATAACCAGTTATTATACATATGGTGTATGATCAGTCTTTGCTTATAAATATCAATACATGGCACTGCACATTCATGTGCATCTTAAGTGGCTGGTTTTAAATATCCATGTATGTAATATATAGTTCTTCAGTCTTTTCAGGTGTAAACAGAGTGTTTATTTAAGTACATGGCTGGGAGGGGTCTATTTCTGGACTGACGGACAAAATGCCTGTATCCACATTTTTACTGGAGGCCATATACATAGTTGTCCAGCCAAGGCCATTGTTGTTATCTGTCCTCATAATCAAACTATTACAACTGCATAAAATTTGCCATTTCACATTCAGAGATATCTGAAATGGGTGAAGAATTTATAGAGTAGAGTCTAGAACTAAGCCCAAACTAGGTGATAAGTCAGCTATTTGTACATGTATGTGCCTCATGGCAATGATAAGGCAGTTAGCCAGCAGCAGTGCACATTAATAAGGGAGCTCGGGTCACCTAGATACAGAATAGGCTCAGCTAAATACTAGCTGTCATGGTTTGGGCTGACCAACATTGTTGACACTGGTAACCAAACTAAAAGACCAGCATTTTCTATGTGTATGTATAATTGGTGAAAGATCCCAAATTTTGCCTTAAACTGAACAATGCATTTTTAGACTCAAATAATAAAATATTACTTGTTGAT
Source organism: Liolophura sinensis (assembly GCF_032854445.1). Taxonomy (NCBI): domain Eukaryota; kingdom Metazoa; phylum Mollusca; class Polyplacophora; order Chitonida; family Chitonidae; genus Liolophura; species Liolophura sinensis. The sequence continues at coordinate 1,904,229 of NC_088302.1, read as the reverse complement.
TACTGAAGCTTATACAGTCAAACCTGCCATATGTGGCCAGTTTAGAGAAATGACAGGTGGACACATAAGACAAGTTGAGTAAAAGACCAAGTCAACATACAACTGAATGAGTTCCAAATAATGTACACACATATGTATTTATTTCATACATAAAAGTCTTAAAGCACAAAGGCTGACACACAGTAATATAACAAGTGGTATAAAAGGTAAAAAAAAACACACGCACACACTTGGGTAAATATAAACAGCACATTTGTACATAACGGAAGCAATCATAAACAGGCCTGTATATGCACAGGATGTGGCAAGAATTAAAACAATCAAGAAATCAATTAAATCAATGAAAAAAAGTCACTTATTTTGGTCTGTGTTGGTCTTGACAAAATAGCAATTGAATTTGTCCTCTAATCCCATTACAAGGTTCAGCATATCCATTTGTCCTTGCTGTACAGAGAACATGATGATGTAGCTGGGTTTAAATCAGCACAGAAAAGAAGCTGTTATAATATACGCCATGTATTTATTTGTTTACTGGGAGACGAGTACAGAATTACACCATACAGTGAAGAGTGAATCCATCCAGCTGATAATACACGGGGCAAATTTATAAGACAACTAAAGCTACCGATTTCGTCGACCTTTTCCCAAATGAAAGAGCAACTTTCAGTGCAATTTATGCACATGTATAATTATATTTTGGAGACAAGCCGAAACTGCATTGGGTTGGATCAACCATTTTCTGGGAGTCACAAAAAGAGTAATTTATTATAATCTACACAGAATAATGCCTTCAGAATATGCTTGAATAAACACCTTGCAAACATGTGAAAAGGTTGAAGAAGTACCGGTACTGTAAATCTTTCTGCAGTACATGCATGCAAATCTAATATGAGCATAATTAAACTGATGTACATCCAGTATAGCTGGAAGTGCTTCAGTTCAGCTCTAGAGGTGCAAGGTTTACTGTCTAAAATACACGTATTTATTTCGTCAGTACACCTACTAACAAAGCTTGTCCATATGTTGACTGGGTGTGGGGGCTGAGGAACAACGGGATGGTGTGATAACGGACACAGCTGGCTTGTAAATACGCTGATATGTGAGATGAAACCTGCCTGAGTCTGATACCATGTGGTACACTACAAAGAAGTACTGTACAGGTAGTACATACTGGTCAGGATGGCAAGAACTATACAACAACAGCCTGGACAATCAGGTGACAGAAGCGGTCATTCCCTGGGAATTTCCCGGCCACCCCAACATCATGACGTGTTCAGGCCCACAGCTACCTGATGTCTACTGCAGTGTGATATTGTCTGTCAGCCTGTGCTCTAGATAATACTAGATTGCATATCATGTAAAAAGCTCATACATAAACACACCCTCAGTACATTTACATATTCAGCTGATCACAGCCTGAATGTAATATGGCTGGGAACCATTTCAGTGACCTGATTGTTATAGACCTGAAGGCTTGACCTGGGATCAGACATGGATTGGGTCATACGAAAGACTTTAAAAATGACCAGTACTTGCTGCTGCCTCGTGTGGCATTCAGCACTGAGAGGTTAGAGCAAGGAAACCTGACTGGTTGGCGGGGTGTCATGTCTGGTGTCTTGGGCATGATACTTCAGCGGGAACCGGCACACATCACACACATCTAATGACTCCTTCTCGTTAAACTCCAAGGATACATATAATATGGCTGGGTTCTGACTTCATTCTTAGCATTGCATGCCCCAACCGCAAGCCAATGAGGTCGTTTGCTGTAATCCAGCTAGTACAGCAGTAGTTGAGAATTTGTAATTGTTTGGATGATAATCAGGAGCTGTTTTTTGGGGGGTTTTTTCACCGACCGTCTGAATGGCGGTGGTTTTCTCCAGACACCATTCATCGATGAAGTTTACTGCACCTAACGAAATAAAAAAAATAAAGAAGGAATTGTGAGTGTTTGTTGTGTGGATGACTGTAGGTGCCTTCTGTCATCATGAAGTGGTTGGGGCAGATCTGTGTGGACATAATTGTGAGTGTTTGTTGCGTTGATGACTATAGGTGCCTGCTGTCATCATGGAGCGGTTTTGGCAGATCTGTGTGTCATAATTGTGAGTGTTTGTTGTGTTGATGACTGTAGGTGCCTGCTGCCATCATGAAGTGGTTGGGGCAGATCTGTGTGGCATAATTGTGAGTGTTTGTTGTGTTGATGACTATAGGTGCCTGCTGTCATCATGAAGTGGTTAGGGCAGATCTGTGTGGACATAATTGTGAGTGTTTTGTTGTGTTGATGACTATAGGTGCCTGCTGTCATCATGAAGTGGTTGAGGCAGATCTGTGTGGACATAATTGTGAGTGTTTGTTGTGTTGATGACTATAGGTGCCTGCTGTCATCATGAAGTGGTTAGGGCAGATCTGTGTGGACATAATTGTGAGTGTTTGTTGTGTTTGATGACTATAGGTGCCTGCTGTCATCATGAAGTGGTTGAGGCAGATCTGTGTGGACATAATTGTGAATGATTGTTGTGTGGATGACTGTAGGTGCCTGCTGTCATCATGAAGTGGGTTAGGGCAGATCTGGTGTGGACATAATTGTGAGTGTTTGTTGTGTTGATGACTATAGGTGCCTGCTGTCATCATGAAGCGGTTGGGGCAGATCTGTGTGGCATAATTGTGAGTGTTTGTTGTGTTGATGACTTCAGGTGCCCTGCTGTCATCATGAAGCGGTTGGGGCAGATCTGTGTGGCATAATTGTGAGTGTTTGTTGTGTTGATGACTTCAGGTGCCTGCTGTCATCATGAAGCGGTTGGGGCAGATCTGTGTGGCATAATTGTGAGTGTTTGTTGTGTTCATGACTATAGGTGCCTGCTGCCATCATGAAGCAGTTGGGGCAGGTTCTGTGTGGACATAATTGTGAATGATTGTTGTGTTGATGACTGTAGGTGCCTGCTGTCATGAAGCGGTTGTGGCAGATCTACATGTATGTGGACACAATTGTGAGTGTCTGTTGGGTTGATGACTATAGGTGCCTGCTGCCATCATGAAGCGGCTTTGGCAGATCTGTGTGGTCATAATTGTGAGTGTTTGTTGTGTTGATGACTGTATGTCCCTGCTGTCATCATGAAGTGGTTAGGGCAGATCTGTGTGGACATAATTGTGAGTGTTTGTTGTGTTGATGGACTATAGGTGCCTGCTGTCATCATGAAGTGGTTGAGGCAGATCTGTGTGGACATAATTGTGAGTGTTTGTTGTGTTGATGACTATAGGTGCCTGCTGTCATCATGAAGTGGTTAGGGCAGATCTGTGTGGACATAATTGTGAGTGTTTGTTGTGTTGATGACTATAGGTGCCTGCTGTCATCATGAAGTGGTTGAGGCAGATCTGTGTGGACATAATTGTGAGTGTTTGTTGTGTTGATGACTATAGGTGCCTGCTGTCATCATGAAGTGGTTGAGGCAGATCTGTGTGGACATAATTGTGAATGATTGTTGTGTGGATGACTGTAGGTGCCTGCTGCCCTCATGAAGTGGTTTTGGCAGATCTGTGTGGACATAATTGTGAGTGTTTGTTGTGTGGATGACTGTAGGTGCCTGCTGTCATCATGAAGTGGTTAGGGCAGATCTGTGTGGACATAATTGTGAGTGTTTGTTGTGTTGATGACTGTAGGTGCCTGCTGTCATCATGAAGTGGTTAGGGCAGATCTGTGTGGACATAATTGTGAGTGTTTGTTGTGTTGATGACTGTAGGTGCCTGCTGCCATCATGAAGTGGTTGGGGCAGATCTGTGTGGACATAATTGTGAGTGTTTGTTGTGTTGATGACTATAGGTGCCTGCTGTCATCATGAAGTGGTTAGGGCAGATCTGTGTGGACATAATTGTGAGTGTTTGTTGTGTTGATGACTGTAGGTGCCTGCTGCCATCATGAAGTGGTTGGGGCAGATCTGTGTGGACATAATTGTGAGTGTTTGTTGTGTTGATGACTATAGGTGCCTGCTGTCATCATGAAGCGGTTGGGGCAGATCTGTGTGGCATAATTGTGAGTGTTTGTTGTGTTGATGACTTCAGGTGCCTGCTGTCATCATGAAGCGGTTGGGGCAGATCTGTGTGGCATAATTGTGAGTGTTTGTTGTGTTGATGACTTCAGGTGCCTGCTGTCATCATGAAGCGGTTGGGGCAGATCTGTGTGGCATAATTGTGAGTGTTTGTTGTGTTCATGACTATAGGTGCCTGCTGCCATCATGAAGCAGTTGGGGCAGGTTCTGTGTGGACATAATTGTGAATGATTGTTGTGTTGATGACTGTAGGTGCCTGCTGTCATGAAGCGGTTGTGGCAGATCTACATGTATGTGGACACAATTGTGAGTGTCTGTTGGGTTGATGACTATAGGTGCCTGCTGCCATCATGAAGCGGCTTTGGCAGATCTGTGTGGTCATAATTGTGAGTGTTTGTTGTGTTGATGACTGTATGTCCCTGCTGCCATCATGAAGCGGTTTTGGCAGATCTGTGTGGACATAATTGTGAGTGTTTGTTGTGTTGATGACTATAGGTGCCTGCTGTCATCATGAAGTGGTTAGGGCAGATCTGTGTGGACATAATTGTGAGTGATTGTTGTGTTGATGACTATAGGTGCCTGCTGCCATCATGAAGCGGTTGGGGCAGATCTGTGTGGACATAATTGTGAGTGATTGTTGTGTTGATGACTGTATGTCCCTGCTGCCATCATGAAGCGGTTTTGGCAGATCTGTGTGGACATAATTGTGAGTGTTTGTTGTGTTGATGACTATAGGTGCCTGCTGTCATCATGAAGTGGTTAGGGCAGATCTGTGTGGACATAATTGTGAGTGTTTGTTGTGTTGATGACTATAGGTGCCTGCTGTCATCATGAAGTGGTTGAGGCAGATCTGTGTGGACATAATTGTGAGTGTTTGTTGTGTTGATGACTATAGGTGCCTGCTGTCATCATGAAGTGGTTGAGGCAGATCTGTGTGGACATAATTGTGAGTGTTTGTTGTGTTGATGACTATAGGTGCCTGCTGTCATCATGAAGTGGTTGAGGCAGATCTGTGTGGACATAATTGTGAGTGTTTGTTGTGTGGATGACTGTAGGTGCCTGCTGCCATCATGAAGCCGTTTTGGCAGATCTGTGTGGACATAATTGTGAGTGTTTGTTGTGTTGATGACTGTAGGTGCCTGCTGCCATCATGAAGCCGTTTTGGCAGATCTGTGTGGACATAATTGTGAGTGTTTGTTGTGTTGATGACTGTAGGTGCCTGCTGCCCTCATGAAGCGGTTGAGGCAGATCAATTTGGAGGAGTTTATAGATGAATTCCTGAGAATGCCACAAACAGACCCTCTGGGTAAATATCTCACTAAAAGTAACCAAACTGTGATAATTGTTTTATTTATTTGATTGGTGTTTTATGCCATACTCAAGAATATTTCACTTATACGACAGCGGCCAGCATTATGGTGGGAGAAAACCCACGACCATCTGCAGGGAGCTGCAGACCTTCCCACTTATGGCCGAAGAGGAAGCCAACACAAGTTGGACTTGAACTCACAACGACCGCAAGTATGAGAAGATAATTTGAGCTTAAATTCATCTTTGTGCCTACAAATATTATGTTTTATTACTTTCTTACACTTTTAATATCAATATAGCAAAATGAGGAGTGAAAATTTCTCCTCTTCAACTTTAAAGTTTTTGAAATTTCAGTGTGTATCACATAAATTGCTGTTCAGTTTCTTCATTGAGTTTCTACCATAGTATATTCATTTGTTATAGTTTTATGATATTTTCTTTCTTTATAAATGATCAAGGAAGATTTGTTGAAGCTGTGTTTGTATCCTTCGTAACATGTGTTCTCCTCAGCCAACAATGGATCAAGCTGTGGTGTGGGGGAGCAGGGACAGGAATGCAGCAGCTCAGGTGAGTCTCATTACCTATAATCACACCTGACAGTTTGCCCCAAGTTGGCATTGCCGATACCTCCAGCTTGTAGGCCTACTTGGAAGTACTGACATACATTGTATATACCATGGTTGCACAGTCCAAGTGAACAATATTAAACTGCCTGTCTGCATGTACAAGCATCACAGTTGTCAATGGTGACAGCTGATTGATGTAATGCTTATTAAGTTAAAGCAGTAAGGAAGCATTTTGAGCATTATGAGACAAAGCTGAATGTATGTGTGGACATAGTTACATGTGCAAGCATGTTTTGATCCATCCTGTCAGTGGATGCAGAACTTGCCATGTGCTGTGCTATTTGCATTGTGTACTAATTGCCAACTGAGCTAGGCCTCATGCTTCCCATTTGTTCTTTTGGCCAAAAAACATGTATGCTTGATTTCATACATGTACCTGTATCCTTTTGTGTGTCAAGCCTTAGATCTAGTACTGACTAAGTACATGTGCCTGTGTCCTTTTGGGTGGATCTACGTTTCAAGCCTTAGATCTGGGACTGACTAAGCACATGTACCTGTATCCTTTTGTGTGTCAAGCCTTAGATCTAGGGCTGACTAAGTACATGTGCCTGTGTCCTTTTGGGTGGATCTACGTTTCAAGCCTTAGATCTGGGACTGACTAAGTACATCTGCCTGTGTCCTTTTGGATGTCAAGCCTTAGATCTAGGACTGACTAGGTACGTGTATTTGTGTCCTTTTGTGTGTCAAGGTTTAGATCTCGGACTGACTAGGTATGTGTACTTGTGTCCTTTTGTGTGTTTAGATCTCGGACTGACTAGGTACATGTGCCCGTGTCCTTTTGGGTGGATCTAAGTGCCAAGCCTTAGATCTGGGACTGATTAGGTACATGTGCCTGTGTCCTTTTGGGCGGATCTAAGTGCCAAGCCTTAGATCTGGGACTGACTAAGTACATCTGCCTGTGTCCTTTTGGATGTCAAGCCTTAGATCTAGGACTGACTAGGTACGTGTATTTGTGTCCTTTTGTGTGTCAAGGTTTAGATCTCGGACTGACTAGGTATGTGTACTTGTGTCCTTTTGTGTGTTTAGATCTCGGACTGACTAGGTACATGTGCCCGTGTCCTTTTGGGTGGATCTAAGTGCCAAGCCTTAGATCTGGGACTGATTAGGTACATGTGCCTGTGTCCTTTTGGGCGGATCTAAGTGCCAAGCCTTAGATCTGGGACTGACTAGGTACATGTGCCTGTGCCCTTTTGGGTGTCAAGGTTTAGATCTCGGACTGACTAAGTACATGTGCCTGTGTCCTTTTTGGTGGATCTAAGTGTCAAGCCTTAGATCTGGGACTGACTAAGTACCTGTGCCTGTGCCCTTTTGGGTGTCAAGGTTTAGATCTCGGACTGACTAAGTACATGTGCCTGTGTCCTTTTTGGTGGATCTAAGTGTCAAGCCTTAGATCTGGGACTGACTAAGTATGTGTACTTGTGTCCTTTTGTGTGTTTAGATCTCGGACTGGCTAGGTACATGTGCCTGTGTCCTTTTGGGTGGATCTAAGTGCCAAGCCTTAGATCTCGGACTGACTAAGTACCTGTGCCTGTGTCCTTTTTGGTGGATCTAAGTGTCAAGCCTTAGATCTAGGACTGACTAAGTATGTGTACTTGTGTCCTTTTGTGTGTTTAGATCTGGGACTGACTAGGTACATGTGCCTGTGTCCTTTTTGGTGGATCTAAGTGTCAAGCCTTAGATCTGGGACTGATTAGGTACATGTGCCAGTGTCCTTTTGGGCGGATCTAAGTGTCAAGCCTTAGATCTGGGACTGACTAAGTACCTGCACCTTTGTCCTTTTGGGTGGATCTAAGTGCCAAGCCTTAGATCTGGGACTGATTAGGTACATGTGCCTGTGTCCTTTTGGGTGGATCTAAGTGCCAAGCCTTAGATCTGGGACTGACTAGGTACATGTGCCTGTGTCCTTTTGGGTGGATCTAAGTGTCAAGGCTTAGATCTGGGACTGACTGGGTATGTGTACCAACACTTTCCCAAATTAATTTTCTTTGTACGTATTACATAAAATGTTGGTGGAAAATATTATTATATGATAATCCTGAAATGTAATTCTTTCTGATAACATTAACTTGGCAATTGAGCGGATATGTGGAGATGACAGTTGAACACAATTTTTTTGCATTTTCACACTTTAGTTAAAATTTCATATTTTTGATTCATTAGTGATTGGAATCAATGGTCCAGTTGATGGCTGGTTGAGGTCGTAGAAGTGAAATATCCTTGAGTATGGCGTTAAACACCAATCAAATAAATAAATAAATAAATAATAGATACAAGATCAGTCTTCAGGAGGGACAGTTTTGGCCTCATAACCTATAGCATGTAGATTCCATTGGATACTCAATTCTGTCCAAGGTTGCATCTTTATAACACAGAGAAAGACAGACAATATAATTCAGTAAAACAACTGAAAAGCTATGCTCATATGTTATTGGAGCGGTTCATGGTCAAGTGATTTAGGCATATGCCTTTCATTTGCTGGGACACTCCAAGTGTGCGTTGGATAGGGAATTTGTAGATCGTTGGCGAGTTCCTTACAGACGACTTGTCTTCCAGAACTTCTTTCCCACTACATGTATGGTATGCATGTCTGTGTGTCACATTGGAAGTCTGTTAGAAACTTGTCAGAAGTCGGTGGTTTACCCTGGGTAGGCATGTCATAGACATACATGTATGGTATGCATGTCTGTGTGTCACATTGGAAGTCTGTTAGTAACTTGTCAGAGGTCGGTGGTTTACCCTGGGTAGGCGTGTCATAGACATACATGTATGGTATGCATGTCTGTGTGTCACATTGGAAGTCTGTCAGTAACTTGTCAGAAGTGGGTGGTTTACCCTGGGTAGGCGTGTCATAGACATACATGTATGGTATGCATGTCTGTGTATCACATTGGAAGTCTGTCAGTAACTTGTCAGAAGTCGGTGGTTTACCCTGGGTAGGCCTGTCATAGACATACATGTATGGTATGCATGTCTGTGTGTCACATTGGAAGTCTGTCAGTAACTTGTCAGAAGTCGGTGGTTTACCCTGGGTAGGCGTGTCATAGACATACATGTATGGTATGCATGTCTGTGTGTCACATTGGAAGTCTGTCAGTAACTTGTCAGAAGTCAATGGTTTACCCTGGGTAGGCCTGTCATAGACATACATGTATGGTTTGCATGTCTGTGTGTCACATTGGAAGTCTGTCAGTAACTTGTCAGAAGTCGGTGGTTTACCCTGGGTAGGCGTGTCATAGACATACATGTATGGTATGCATGTCTGTGTGTCACATTGGAAATCTGTCAGTAACTTGTCAAAAGTTGATGGTTTAAGTTACATCATTTTGCTTTATTCTGATTAATTCATCCATTTAGAAAACAATAGTTACTTAATATTGGAGATACTTAATAAGAGCTGTTTGTGAAAGTGTCAGTTTCAGGCCTCTGTAGTTTATTAACCTCTGTCAGTTATACATACATAATATTTTTTTCCCATTTCTATCTGATCAGGACTCTGTTGGCATATATTACTTGTCCTGTAAATTTCTCCTTGAATATGTTTACATGCTTGGATTGTGACCATTTCACATAGATGTGTGATGATGTTTATCTGTAGCGCATGTTGGTACTCCTGTTCATATCTGCACCATATCACTGTTTCTGTTGATGATATCTTGTTACTCAACGTCATGAAAACAAATTTCAAAAGTTAATAAATAAATACAAGACAAGTGACTGATCTAGTCTAGCAAAACATTTTCGGCAGTGCGTTCAGAACGCTTATTATTGACATGTAATACCCATGACTGGACCCATATGGAGGGTTACAGGCTGTGTTTAAAGGTGTCTCCGTCATGTGCAGAGGTGAAGGACATTGTTATAGATTCAGATTCAACCTGGGGTTAACTAAGATGGGGTTAAACCCTTCAGCTGGGTAACCATGTACATGAATACTATGGTACCAACATCTTGTCAGAGGAATGACTTGAATTGCTTCTTCTCTGAGAGCTCTGCAGTTAGGGATAATGAGACATCATGGTCAGGTGTCATGCCAGGTGTAAGGCCATGTGCCATGTTTAGCTAGGTGTAACATTTGATGTCTTGCCCGGTATATTCTGCATTGCATTCGTGAAACAACTGTTAAAAACAAATGTGGTCCCATAGACCTCAGAATGCAAGCTTACATGTGATCATATAGCTTAGCAGGAAATAATAGGAGTGGTTATCTAGATTTTCGATTTGATTATTGTTTAACCTCATGCTCGTAGACGTTAAAATTTAGTGTGACATAGCTCATGGCCCTATGAGTATACATTCAACTAACCCACTAAATCCCACTAACCAGTCCTCTTTCAAGTTCATGTCACTAACATGTGTTGCATGTGTGTTTATGCACAGCCTTGTTCTGCATGTAAGAGGACGTGACCTCTGACGCCCAGCATCAACTGGATTCATGTGAAAAGACACAGGTAACCTTCTGTTGTACACACAAGCTAATGATGAACCAAACAGTATCTGTTTTGTGACGTTGTGTTAAATAGCATGCATAACCATCCTGTAAGCCTGGCGGCAGGTGACCTTACCATGTAAGGTTGCCATAATGTCAGCCTTTCTTGTTCTGTTTTGAGGAAACGTCATTGTCCCATACACTGAAGACACTGTATACACACATCATACATAGTTTATGTAAAGAAGAATGTGGTTTCTTCAACGTCATATAAAAAGTAGCCTACAGTAGAGTTTTTACAAAATTATTGCTTTTAAAAATAAAAACGATTTGATTTCTACTTGCCATGCACATTTAAATAGAAAGTCACTTTCTTTCTATCAGGTCGTATTCCTCCCAACACCAGATGTAAGTATGCGCTTTCTGTTTTACAAATGATCCATGGTTTATATGCATCTAATTTGTGGCTTAGTCACATCCTTATTAGGATGAATACTCTGAGTTATATTACATTCTGTTTTATCTGAGTTATACAATGATTTATTTATTTATTTGATTGGTGTTTTATGTGTTTTATACTCAAAAATGTTTCACTTATACGACAACGGACAGCATTATGGTAGGAGAAATCCGGGCAAAGCCCAAGGGAAACCCACAACCATCCACAGGTTGCTGGCAGACCTTCCCACATATGGGGGGAGAGGCAGCCAGCATAAGCTGAACTTGACGACAAAACCACACGTTTTTTTTAGGGATCACTGTAAATCTTGTTCTTTGAGATACCAACAGACTTGCAAGCAGTCTAATTGTTTGAATTTGTTTATCAGTGTCAGTGTTTTAGAATTAGTGTAATTGTCTTGGTCTAGACTGGTGAGAAAATTCCATCTAACCAGTGGGCCTGTGTTCATGTCCACAATTTTGGAGAATGCTGAATTTTGCTTGGGTGCTGTTTCAGCGATGATAATGTCGCGTGTGGTGCAGCCAGACCTGTGCTCCCCTCACCTGGTGACTGTGGATGTACCTCAACATCCTGACCCTAATGTGGTGCACTACCCCACCTGTATCCTCATGGAGCGCTGCACAGGGTGCGGTGGCACAGAGCACGAGATATGCGCTCCTGTAGAGGTGACATTTGTTCCTAAAGTGGTAAGTCAGGATCTTAATTCAACAGTATCATTGATTTCGTGATTAGAGGGAGAGTGATAACAAGCAGTTAGCAATGAGGAAGCGATACTGAATTGTGAAGTGTTGGCTGATTGATGAACCCAATTATCAACCGTGTTTGGTGTCTGGATTGTGAACCATGTTCAGTGTCTGAATTGTCAACCATGTTTAGTGTCTAAATTGTCAACCATGTTTGGTGTCTAAATTGTCGACTGGATTGTCAAGCATGATTAGTGTCTGGATTGTCAACCATGTTTAGTGTCTGGATTGTCAACCATGTTTAGTGTCTGAATTGTCAACCATGATTAGTGTCTGGATTGTCAACCATGTTTAGTGCCTGGATTGTCAACCATGTTTAGTGTCTAAATTGTCAACCATGTTTAGTGTCTGGATTGTCAACCATGTTTAGTGTCTGGATTGTCTCCATGATTAGTGCCTGGATTGTGAACCATGTTTAGTGTCTGAATTGTCAACCATGATTAGTGTCTGGATTGTCAACCATGTTTAGTGCCTGGATTGTCAACCATGATTAGTGTCTGGATTGTCAACCATGTTTAGTGTCTGAATTGTCAACCATGATTAGTGTCTGGATTGTCAACCATGTTTAGTGCCTGGATTGTCAACCATGTTTAGTGTCTGAATTGTCAACCATGTTTAGTGTCTAAATTGTCAACCATGTTTAGTGTCTGGATTGTCAACCATGTTTAGTGCCTGGATTGTCAACCATGATTAGTGTCTGGATTGTCAACCATGTTTAGTGTCTGAATTGTCAACCATGATTAGTGTCTGGATTGTCAACCATGTTTAGTGCCTGGATTGTCAACCATGATTAGTGCCTGGATTGTCAACCATGTTTAGTGCCTGGATTGTCAACCATGTTAAGTGCCTGGATTGTCAACCATGATTAGTGTCTGGATTGTCAACCATGTTTGATTCAGAACTAAATAAGGAGACGATTTGTGCTTTGATGAAAGTCTTGGTGGAGGTCAGAAAAAATATGTCTGTCTACACATTTGCAACCACTTGTGAAATCTTGCATTCCATGATACACATGCCAGCCTTGACTCGGACCTTGTTGTCTTGCAGATTCTTTCCCCCAGCCTTAATCTGGATGGCCCCATGGACTTTGACGGCTCCAAGATGAAGACTATTTATATTGAGAAGCACCTGAGGTGTGAAATAAGATGCCGCGTTCAGCCTGAGGACTGCAATTACAGTATCCACCTCAGATATGACGATGAAATATGCCGTTGTGTCTGTAAGAATGCCCATGAGGAATCTAGTTGTCGCCTTCCCAGGCGCTGGGATGAGGAAACATGTCAGTGTCTCTGCCCCACTATCACAAATTGTGACTCCAGGAATTCTGCCTTCAACACTGACACATGCAGGTAAAAACCTTTGGAATTTTTGTCCTAGTTATGCTAAAGTTCTCTTCATTAATCGTACCTTCCAAACACATCTCAAAACACTACTCTTACATCCTGCAATAGAACTTTCACTGGCAAAATGAGTACTTCAGTCACGGTTGAAATTTTCTGGCAAATACAGAATATGATCGCAATCAGCTCATGCTACCTGTCTGATAGTACAGCTAGTGGAAAACATGGTACCCTGGTCACAGCTAATCCACTGAAACAATAGCTTAGCATGCTTCTTCATTAGATAGAGCTTTAAGATTTATGTATTTATTTGATTCGCATTTTACGTCAAGAATATTTCACTTAAACGGCTGCATCCAGCATTATGGTGGGAGGAAACCGGGCAAAGCCCAGAGGAAACCCACAATCATCCTCAAGTTCTTGGAAAACCTTCCCACGTACAGCCGGAGAGGAAGCCAGCACTTGAACTCACAGGGAGAGCATTGGTGAAAGGCTCCTGAGTCGTTGCGCGGTGTTGGTGTGTTAACGATTGATCATTAAGACAGAACAAACAAACTGTTTAGTGGAAATCAACAAGATCAAAAGTAAACGAAAAAGGGAAAAAGAAAATCTGTGATGTAATGAAGTTGGTATGATAAGTTTTAAGATAAAATAAATTAAAGGCTCTGGGACAATGCGTTTGCACATGTTGTACAATTCTTACACCGCAACAGAAAGTCTGCATTTAAGTAAGAGCTTAGCATACAGTACCATTTACAAGTTGAGGGCACTTAATATGGAGGAAAAACAACCTTGCAACTGATTTAAATTATGGGTATAGTCATACATGTATGAAGAGGGTGATAAAGGAACAATAACAACAACAGGTTTGACTGGCCGTGACACCTTGTTGGTGTTGGTTCCATAAGCCTAGCTTTAGGTCAAGTGCAGTGAAGTGGAATTCATGCACCACACATAATCACAGGCTCTCTTGTTAAAACATCAGAGGTTAAAGAATAGAATATGGTTGTACAAGGTACGCACTGACAGTGGCAGCTAAACCCATCCAACCAGGCAGACTGCCCCCTTGTTCAGGACGGGATTATCAAAGGATATAAAACAAAACAAATACATGTACATACATGTTTATCTGCCACCTTAACTCCTTAGATTGTATGACACATGTTTAGACCTTCAGTTAACATGGATTTAGATACCAGTTTTCAGGGTGTGCAGAAATAACTAAAAAACAAAGTTCATCAATGTAATTTGAAAAAGCTTTTAAACAAGTTCTTTAGTTTTGACCTGGTTGTGACATTGCAAACAAGTCAGAGTGTACCTACAAACTATCCTACAACAACATCCTAGACATGCAGCCCATACATGTACATATATTAATGCCACTAATGTATTTCATATACAAGTAAGGTATGTAAAAATTCATTGTCAGAAGCGTGTAAAGGCCTTAAACTGATACTTCTGATTAATCAGATGTACCAATAAAACTCTCAAGTGACACTATAAGGTGGACATATGAATCAGAATCAAGCAAAATAAGCCCCATGGAAAATGCTAACTTAAGGTGAAATACAAGTTATGCATAGTGACTTAAGTTGTGTGTAACGAGGATTGTTTTACTCTGCAGATGTGAACGTCGCTCCCTGAGCTCTGCATCCAGCCTGGGTCTGCATTCCTCCGCTGATGACCTAACCAGTGAGACAAACACAGACATGGCCGAATTGGACATGTCCACGGTAAACAGGCTGAGAGCGATGGTGGACGGGGAGAACATTGACCCTGTGTCCACAACAGAGGAGGTGACCACTACAGAGGTGCCCCCCAGTACAGAGCCAGCCACCACCACCCCAGTCCCTACCACTGCACAGCCCTGCGCCCACAAGCAGTGTAGCCAGTACTGGGAACCTGCACTGCTCAGTAATGGAGCCTGTGGCTGCAGGCCAACTTTTGACATTTTCTCTGGCTTTCCAATCAGAAAGAGAAAATAAGAATATTACCACTTCTTTCTCTCTTAAGGAAGACTTCCAAACTTTTTCCAAGATGTATTACTAGTATGTATTTGCAGTGTAAATTGTCCGTATTCCCTGGTGTAGTATTGTTGAACAATGTTGTATGAAACAGTTCTGACAATTACATATATATATATATTTTATTTTGATCACTTCGTTAATTGTTTGTCTACCTGATATTTCAACACTGACATTAGGAACGTTAGTCATATTACAGATAGTGATACCCTAATTCTTCAACCTTTTCAACTGCTTCTACAACCAATATTTTAAAACATTCTGAGAGAACTAAGAGGTGTAGAGAATAAATTACACAGTTTTATGACACTGCATCTTTAGTTATGCAGTGTCATAATAATTGTAAGCATAAAACCCAATGATTAAACATCATTTTGTGCTTGGAAAGGTTGAAGATTTTGAAGATCCTGTGGCACACTTTGTAACGTTCTTCATCTAGTTCCCCAGTTGATCCTGTCAGTGCATGCAACATAAATAAGTACATTGTACAATGTTAGTATTCCACAGCAGCAGGGAATCTACATGTAGGAAAATTTGTGACACTTTGGATCTTTAGTCCAAGGTTTTCTCCAGATTAAATGTCTAGAAGAGGTACAGTGCTCATTATGTTACTCCAGATAAACATAGGCATATGGACAGCTGATTTTAACCGGTTAAATCTTTGGATGAACATTTGCTCTGGAAGATCCAGAGCAATATCCTCACAATGGCACACTTTGAATGAATGAATATGTCTAAACTTCACTTTGGCAAAAATTCAGCCATATCTTGATGACACACTTTGAAATGCTCCACAGCTATAGTACTACTAGCTGTATGTCAAACGGTCACAGTGGATATTTGTATTCGGTTGAATGACCAGCAGAACTCTTTATTGCAATGAAGTTAGTGAGGCATGACAATGGACAATTTAAATGACTCCAAAAATCCAGATTATGGCCACTGAAAAACATGACAATAGTACACAGGTTCCTTCATCACATTGACTTAGTGTAGGTGTAGACAATATTCAGAACTCTTGTGACACATTTTCGGCATTAAAAAATTTTTATTCCTTAGAAAAAATAGTCAGGGATGGGGCCTGTATTATTCAGTGGAATATAATGTACACAATAACAATCAGTAGTACATAAATCTGTTTCATCTATTATTCAACATTCTAAATTACATAGTGTGTTTGTCAGATTAAAGCTGGAGCACAAAGAACATTAAATATATCTTTCAAGAAAGAAGTACATATTGCAAAACTTACAGAATTATGTACATATATTGTATCCACTGATAAAGTTTGAACATAACTATACAATGTACACAGCCACAATGACAGGGAAACGAAGGGATGCAAAAAATAAAATGTCTGCTGTGATTATCACCAACAAATAAACAAAGTTTTCAATACGAAATGAATATTGCACAATGCTGATACAGAATTCAACAAATCTACCCTACTATACATACTAAAGTTAGTTGGTCCTACTACAGGTAAAAACAGTCAGCCAAATAAAATTACAAATACAGTACAAAAATTTCAACGTACATGTACCTGGTTTCATGAGTGCTCGAGATGGATCTATAAATAACAGTGATGTATGATTCTAGTTACATGTACTCTGACACGGATGCTAGTTAAGACTAGGAATACACTTCAGTGAGATAGACTTTTGTGGAATATAATATATATGCCCCATTAATTGTGCGTTTGGATTTGGACATCATACTTTACACACTGCTACATGGACAATAATGGTAAAGATCCTTTGAATACAATACATTATTTCAAAAATCATGACATGACATTTGTTTTAATATTAATTACTTGAAAACAACAACAATGCTACACATTATTACATGCTTTAATGCTTTTAGTTTTAACATTTGTAGATTTTAGTACAAAAATAAATAAGTTCTGGAGATCTCCATAAATATAACATGTAATCCACAACACACTGACAGCATATGGCCATTGTAAAGACATGGTCTGCACTTCGTTTTGTTAAAGAGGACAACAGTGAGTAGCTATACCAGTATTTTTGGCTGTGCTGGTTATTTACCATCATCCAATTAGCTCAGGCTGCAAAATATAGGAAAAGTAGATATCAAATGATGCTGTCAGGCAGTTTATTGTCATTGAACTGATTATTCAGAAAGTTTCTCTCACACAACTTCAACAATCCATTTTCTTGTTGTTTTTTTAAGAAAGGTAACATGATTTACTGAAGAAAAATTGTTACGTTTCTTGTAATTAGGCCCTAGTTTAAAGGTATGTACAATGTTTCCATGTACAGATACACATTTTTCATTTCATTTCACCAAAATACATAAATAACATGATTTATATGCATTCTGTACATATAAATATGTGTACAAATTCAATGTATAACATAGGAATAGATGTAATTAAATATTTGGCGGGATTAAAACTGCGGGATTGGAGCTTGCTTGATCCAATTGACTGATACATTTTTAAATTATATTTATTGAAATGATCAGTAAAGAAAATTGACATCACAAAGAGTATATGAACATATCAAAGTGAAACTAAACACATCCACATGCTGACCACAAGTTAAATATGGGGTTTAATGACAAGATGAAAAATAACAAAGTTGTGAAGTCGCACAATATAAATAATAATATATCACTTACAGATTAATGGTATATATTTTTTATTGAATTAGAAAAACTTTAATTTCGTGTTAAAATAAAGAAATAGAATTTACAGTTTTGAGGGCAGGAGGAAGATTATTCCACACATGGGGACCTTTAATTCTAGCAAAAGGAAAAGATAAATTAGATGAGTAGAAAGGAAAATAAAGATTTGTACCTATCAACATCAGACAGCATGATAAAGAAGTTTCGAAATTGAATTGGCAGTGAAAATGACTGATGGTAAGGCTTATGCACTAAAAGCATGGTTTGATCAGTATTTATCTTGATCAGCGTTAGTAGTTTGAGATTTTTTAAATATTGGTCCCCTGTGTTCTAGTGGATGGGACTGGTTAATAATGTGAACCAGTCCCAAGATGTGAAACGTGTGTTACAACATACGATGTTGCAAGATGACAGGTATGGGAATATAAGATTATAGTAAAAAACATTCAAAGGTTTCTAGCTATTTTCTTAGACAATCCATTTATGTGAGATTTCCTGTTTAGCTTACTATTAAAGTATACTCCGGGAAATTTATAGTTGTCAACTCTGTCAACATTAACGGCATTAATGTTGAGTGATAAACTTTTCACACTTTTTATCAGGGCTAATTATCATAAATTTTGGTTTTACCTACTTTAAGGGAGAATTTGTTACCAACAGAGCCACAAAAAAGTTTGACCAGTTCAAAACATGTTTGATTAACTAAGGTAGCAGGGTCATTTCCAGTAAGGAATGTGCTCATATCATCAGTAAAAAGAGTGAGTGAGTGAATGCTTGGGGTTTAACATCGTACTTATCAATTTTTCAATCATATACGATGAAGGAATCCTTAGAGTGTATGTAATGTGCCTCCTTGTTGCAGGACGGATTTCTACCGCTCTTTCATCTAATGCTGCTTCACTGAGACGCCTTATGGCATCTATTTCAATCCATGATAAGTCAGAAAGTCTACGAATGACCTGCAAATTCTTAAATCAATTTAACAACACTATAAGCATTGAGACAAATGTTTTAATGTAGATTAAAGTGTAGTGAAGCCTTCACTCACCCTAAACGTACGGCTGCTGCATAGGACTGTATGGTCACCTCTTCTGGGATAGCAGGAAGACAGGGACGAGGGATTAAGGGACGGATTCGTTTCCTCAGACTGCTCCTCACGTACAGCTTCTGACTTTGGTACTTATTCTGCATGCTCACAACAGCTTCATTACATTCATACAGCTCAGCATCAGATATCTGGACAACCAAATGACAAACAACATACTCAAAATGACACAGAATGTTTTTAAGGGTTTAACGCTGTCTTAGTAGTGTTTGTTTAGTAACCTGAGGTATGAAACAAGGTTTAGCAGTATTGAGTTACCCAAGAAACATTGAAGTTGGGTAAGTCTATTCTTCCCCCCAAAATGACATTTTTTATACTGCTGTTCTATCACTCCCTCTGCAGAGGTTATGCAATTTAGACCAATCAACGACAAGCTTAGACCTTTGCAGCTGATCTAGATATTTCACAATTGCATATGTATGAGGTCGTGTCTTATTGCTGTGTGACACAAAAACATAAAAGTTTATTGTACGTGTATTATGACATCATACTGCTGAGCTCAGACTGGAACGAATGTTTCTTTTTCCACGTTGTGTTTCCATGGCGTGTGAGTGTAAAATATCCAATAATATAAAAATAAAAGCGATATCTGTAAACTGTGCGTAAGAACACTTTGAACACTGCAGGAAATTCTGACAGTTCACCTTTAACAGCTAATCTAATAAGTAAAAAGAATCAAATTCTTTTATTTGTAGGAAAAAAAAAAAAGCATGAAAAGGTATGGTGTACCGGCTGGTGTGTTAAACTCAGTGTTGTTTGAATGGTTACACAGCCCGCAACTAACAGCAGGGCAGAATGATCATTTAGTAGCAAGCACACATTGCAAGCATTATTAACACTGTTGTACTGTAGGTCTGCCAGAAACAGACAGAACACTCCTAATACACGTAGGAAAAAAAACATTTTAGAAATACATGCATTTCTTTAAATAAATGTATTTACAGTTTAATTCAGATTGAAATAGTTAATAGTTACATGGTCTTCATCGGAATGAACCCATTTCAAAACCTACAAACATGCCAAAAATAAAGTAACCTTGATTGTGTCTGTTCAAAGTACGATTATGACTGTCATGATGAAACTTACCTGGCAAAATGCCTGCAAGATGAACACTACTCTGACAACCTCTGCTGCATTAATGGTATCACAGAAATCCTGAAGAACAACGTCTAGCACAGACAAAGCCAGGGTACAGGGCTGAAAATTGATCACACATCAAATCAGACAAAAATTGAAACTGAAACTTACAATCCATTAAATATTTATCTTATAACAGATATAAAAACAACTTGCATGAAACACCCACTGTTAGACTCTGCTTTCTACATCAACAAAATAATGTATTAGCCGTCATTATTTGGCTTAGTGCAACACATGTACGCAACCACAAAACGCGAATCTACATCACACCTCTTTTAAACTCCTTACTCTCGGGAACACAATGTCAAAACCACACAGATCAGTTATACAATATACAAATTCATTTGTCCAAAGAAACCATGCACCGAGGTAACTTACTCGGAATAAGTTAAACTGGCTGCTCGAGAGACAGGCCTCCAGCTTAGATGTCAAGGACTGCCACAGGCCCTGAGTGAAGACCTGTCGATCCACCAAGCAAATCATTTCATAGTAGCTCTGTAAAAAGGTGAGAGATGTCACTGGTGGGCTCAGGTTGCAATTCAGCTTTTCCATCACTTTATTTTCCATGCGGATGAAATCAGATGGAGACCACGCCCTACGGTGTAATCGGGAAAATTCTTCTGGAGATGGTGATGTCTGGAATGGTATAAAGAGAAGGTCTGAACAGAAAATCAAGCAACTTAACTGCTGAAAATGAATGGCATGTTAACACTGAAGATCATAAAGCAGATCATGAAGATCGTGGATAAATAACTTCACATCAACATTTAATATTATCACAAATGTCTAAAATGCTGCCGAGGTGGCATTCCAACGCAATCATTCATTTGATGTATAATGCATTCCATTATATAGTTAACTCATCAGTTCCACACTAGGTGATCAACCTCAAGTATGAAGATGTACTCACGGAACCGGAGGCATGGACATCAGAAGCAATTCCAAAGCATGCAGCAGTCAAACACGACATGTACTTTGTCTGGACCTAAGTTCGACAAGAGGAAAGCAAAAAAAAAAACAATTACTCTGACACCTGCTTTTGTTAATCATTAAAAAGTGGTGAAGTATTGATTTTGCTTAATGGCACGTTTATATAAATTCTACGGGCACTAAATTAGAAAAGAAACTGGTCTCTTTGCAAACCTCATTTGTACTTCTATATTGATACAGCCAGTCCCATTACTGAAGTACTTGCATCTGTTCCAGGGCATAATCCAAGTTAATTTAGAGTCTGACTTCTTGACGCTTGAGCTCTCTTTTAAAGTCAACTTTTGGCAAAAATTTGTCCTTTCAGAGATAATGAAGTGCTTGTTGTATACAAAATTGAATCTTCATATCTGCTTTTTACGTCTAGATTACGGTTTCTGTTATAACTGATCTAGACTAGCACAAAACTAGGAGAAAGTGATGAAGTGTGCATGTATATACTTACTCGCACTTTTGACAGAAAACAATCCAACATATATGTTGCAGAAATCAGGACTTCTGAGCCACAGGAAAAAAAAGCTTTCAAACAACGCAGGTTGAATACTGCAATTTCCCTCAACTTCCTCCGGTAAGCCTTGTCTGGGTTTGACTGAAACAAATACATGTGATATTCCATTTCAAATTTTATATCCATCAAGCAAGTCAAGTAAAATTTTCACTATTCTGATATACATGATGGTAAGTCATCAATAAGTGCTTTTATATGTAGGGCATGTTATGCACAAATCTTTGTAAATTACAAAGCCATGTAAAATCCACAGAAAGTGGGAGCTTATAAATCAGAAGTTATAAATTACCAATTCACGGTAGTTTTCCACATGCTGTACATTGGATCGGTGTTTCAAGTCTTCTGCAACTTTCTTCACCAAACTGGATAGCTGGGGAAAAACAGACTGTCACTGGCAATCACAGGTACCGATACATCGTAAAACAAGCCACAAATAGTCTGGCTATGGCAAGCATACATGAGACTAGTTTCAAATTTTCCTGATACTTTCAGTTCCTAGAGTGTAATTTCTGCAAAGCATATTTTGCTTTGTTTTGTGGCAGTTGGTCAACCTGCAGTACTTTAAGGCCTTATAAGTGTATAAATTACCCAGCATGATCAAAAACTGAAAACTGTCCAATCAATGCACATTAGTGAAACAATGACATAGCTTACAACATTTTATTAGTTCATAAATGTCGATCTGAAAAACTTGCACTTAAAATTTGCTCACCTTTTAACAATCTTTATTATTTTGAACAGAACAGAAAGGCAATAATATGTGGACAACATACTTTTTCCCAGTGGTTTACAGGAATATGTCTCTGTAGTTGTTCTAACATCTCCATCCTACACTGATCAGATGTCCAACTCTCTTCATGCCCATGATCTCTGATGTTCTGATTGTTGACCATCTTGCAATACACAGTGTCACACACAAAAGTGTCACATCAGATTATCACGATTCATTCCATTCTTTCACAGCATCTGCTTGGGATCAATCTCACTGGGATCCTTATAAATTACTTTAACCTGAAAAGAGAACAGATATTTGAAAAAAAAAAAAGAAAAAAAAATGCTGGCTTAAATACTAGAGATCTCTTCCACACAAATCCCTGTAAAATGAGAATAAAGATGCATGGACACAATAATGTTACTTAAGGCTGTAAAAATAGCTACATGTAGGTTGTGTGAAAAAAAAATCATTTTGCAAGAGTGTTTCCAACAATTTGACTTTTATTTCACATATCTAATGGTAAAGTATCATCAAAGATATTTAGTCTCTAAACCAATGTGAACAACTAACCAAGTCCCTAAAAGTAGGTTATATATGAACCTTATCAGACAAATTCTAGCTGTGCTAGATGGAAATTGTAGAAGTTGAAACAAGGAAAGAAATCAGTCATCAAAGTTTAAATCCGCCCAATAATGGACACACCTGTACAAACAACCTACCTCCACCCCACTCTTTACTGCCACAGGAAATTGCTTAAGAGATTATGTTAGGACCCCCTCTGAGCTGTATACAGTCATAATGACTTGCTTGCACTTGTTCAGTGGCAAAAGATTATTAGGACGGGAAGATTTTTTTAAAAGACCAAAACCATATGTATTTATCAAATGAAAAAATCAAAACTGACTGTACGTTGTAACTCCTACAAACCCTCTATTAAATGAACTGTCTAAGCCTGTACTTTCTTTTCACTCTGTGGAATCGTTATAATAAAAACTCACTGGGAATAAGTTTTTCTGCATAGTAAATTATATGTCCGTAGTTTATAAATTATATGAAGAGTAAGATTAACTGACGGGAACTTGCCTGAAAATCTTACCCCTGCAGTTCACAACGCTGCAGCAATCTTTCTCAGAAGCCATTAACAAGGCGCTACAAACTAATAACAATGAAACTCTCCATGCACGTCCGTTCAGCAGTCCTCCTGCGGCTTGGAAAATGACATAAGGAATCTTTGGGGTTTTGACAAAAGGCTTTCAAAGTTGGCGCCCGGTCCGCGTTATTAGAAACAATTTGATTGGTTAAAGACAAGACCCGGCTTTTGTAAAGTACATTTTCATTGGTTGCTGCTTCCCGTCTGACCTGTTATTGTTTCTGCAGCTATTGTCACTCGTTTTGCACCTCATCTGAATGAAGAATCATCGAAGGAATACACACTCTTACCTCTCTATTTGATAAGTTGACCCTTACTGCAATTTGCGCCTTCTTGCTGATCACTACGATATCGCTACGAACGAGCACTACGCTGCAGTGTTTTACTGATCTTAGGTTTTGACAGCTATGACCGCATTCCTGACCTCCTGAGCACAGAAATATCCTTCCGACAAGAAGGTAAGTTCCTCAGTTTTTAGAAACATCGTCATCGGTAGGGCTGCTAGACTGGCCCTTTGTTGTATTTTGCAAACACTGTAAGCTCTTTATCAGATGTTGTAGAAATTTTTTACTATACAGCCGAGATTAACCCAGTAAAAATACGTCTGTCGGGCACGCGGTGGATTGATTTCCACTTGACGTCAGTAAAGGGACTTAATGTAGTTCCCGCACACATCTAATTATTTCGTTCTTTCATTTCTTTTCGTAATTTTTGAAGAACCCCGTCGAAAATGGAGCTATAGAGAAACCAATGTAAAGTGCAGTTCCTAGTGAACCAGAGGAGCTCTTTGGTTCCCAGGTCTTGTCTTGTCTTGAGCCAGGTAAGCATGAATTTTTCTAGAAACAGAAACCTCATTTGGAGTTTTCCACCAAAATCCCCGGGCGTGTATGTTTTTTTATTGACAGCTGACTCAATCATGATGCTTAATGCTGACACGGGCACATATTAAACTTTCTTACGAAATCATTTTGATTAAAGACTGTCTCTGTAAATATACTTGATGTGTGATGCTGTTTGAAGACGAAACACAGCAGTGAGAAAGATCGTAGAGAAAGAAAACTTTTCAGGGAAAAAGTGGGTCAGCTGTACAGGACGCAGCAGTCAGCAGGGGGCTTTGTTAGTGAGATTTTTGACGGTTGACAGTTGACAGATATTAGGCGGGCTCTGACAGCCCAAGTCTAAGGCCACAAATTTGCTGATGTTTGCTTTGGTAAATTTTTTTTGTTTTGTTTTGTTTTTTCTTGACTACATGTAAGTCAGTTCTTATTGGTTAGCTTTGTTTTAGTGAGACAGAATTCTAGTTATTAATTCACTAAACCTGCGTTGACATTTACTGAGTTTTTTGCCTTTGGTTTAACTCAACTCTTGCTGAGTTAGCATTCACATGACATAAGTTGAATTGATCTGTGACATCTGTAAACCTCTATTTTGTGATTTCAGGTACCTGGGCAAGATGTGGGGGTGCAGGAAGCAACCTCAGAGTGCTTTGGATGCTAAACATCTAGTAATGATGCTTGGGAAAGCCCTTAAGAAAGAGAGAGAGCAATGGAAGCCACGAGTGTTCCGGAAGACTACAACCATAGTGTGTATTGTCATAATTAATAAATTTTACGAAAGATCTTTACTGACATTTTCTTATAATTATTTGTTGTGTTCAAAGTATTTTAAGTTTACTCACACACAAAACTTGAATGAATAGGTGTTGATTTGGTGGTTTTTACAGTAAATAAATCAAGTTTCCATTGCTGTCATTAATTTTGGGGAGTAGTAAACTTTCTAATGGGAGTGCTCTAAAATTCAATAATTAACTGAACATCCATCAGCATTTATTTCTATCTTCAAGTAAACTTTCTACTTTCATGTTTCAACATAGAAATTTGGTTGTAAGTGGGAATGTCTGCGAAATACCTGCGTGTGGACTCTGCTCTGGTTTTCTCCCACCATTGTGCTGGCCGCAGTCCTATCATTATGTTAAATATAATTAGATAAATTAACCAGCAAAGGGAATTTAGCTGTTTTCCCACCATTTTATCAACCAACTGCTTTGAAAGGAAGTCAGTCAGTTAAACATTACAAAATGTTCAGATTTACACCAGTTGATTCCACCTGCAAGTGTACCATGTGTTACTAGTCAATGTTTCCAGACCGTTCCTAAAAACTAAAATGACCCCATCAGAAATTTGTGGTTGGTTTTCTTTTACTCTGTTAAATCTAGGACTAATATATATTATTGTATATAATAGTCTCAAGTAAAATGTAAGAACTAATGCATTTGATTTTAAAGAAACAAACTTTAAGATAAAAAATTCTGTCAGAAGCTCAAAAAAAACCTTTCAGTGTAAAAAAACAAAAAGGCTATTTTGGAGGGTTGGTCTGGATATTCCAAAATGAACTATCACCCCATGAATATATAATGGTGAAGATATATTAAACTTGACATACATGTTACCTACCTCAGGGTAAAGAATATTTATAAGAAAGGCTTTGCTGTTATTTAACAGGAGGAAGTTTGTGAGGAACACCGTAATGAAGCAGTATTATGGCTGCGGAATCTAAACCAGCACTTTCAGTTTTCATCAGAGAGCCTTGGTTTAGCCATTGCTATATTTGACCAGTTCCTTCAGCTGGTAAAGGTATGTCAACATCTCACTTGTTCATCATTTGGTGTTTTCTCTGTCATTTAATCGTTACGTGCTGTACTATTAACAGAGTAAATGTAAACTAATTCAGGTGACTCGCATCATATTCAAAGTGTTTATTCTGAAAGACGTTCGGTTGTGATTATTGTGTAATCAATTCTCTATTTGTTTTGGGGGTTTTTTTTAGGTCCGACCCAAGTATCTGAGATGTATTGCAATAAGCTGTTACTATCTGGCAGCCAAAACACTTGAGGAGGATGAGGTGAGTGGAGTATCAAGATCTGTGGCACCTAAATAGTCCCACTGGCACCTAATATGGCATTGAACATCCGGTCACGCGCCGATGCAGGATTGAAACAGGATTCCCAGTTGACCAGTGTTATTCTGAGATCCATACTACCTGGCTTTATAGCTTTCAGAAATTCATATCTGTACCGTGTCCTTCCATTCAATAACCTCAGGCATTGTAGAAATGTACAAATCCATGAATTTCCCTCTGTGCACACAATTATTTATAATATTATCCATTCATGATGATAGCCTAAATACAGGCACGAGGATTACACTGAAATGCTTGTTTCTTTTCTGTGTCTGTTCCCAGGTTAAAAAATCAAGGAACCGAAAGTCAGTTTCTCACAAGAAAGGCTTGGCTGCTCACTCAGTACTGCTCAGTAAAAATTGAACTCAAAATGAACCTTCAAAATGTGGCTAAAGTTGTCACTAGCACTTGTACTTTTTTGCCACGATTGGTCTTACGAAATATGGATCCTTTACAATCTCAGTGTGTACAGTGACCCTGTTATGCTATCTGCCGTGATTAACAGGATGTACCAAAGCTGATGAATTACACAAAGGACAGAAAGCTAGTCAATACCTTTGACCAAGAAAATTGTGTTTCATATGAAATTCGGATTGTGAGATTCGTTTAGGGCAAGGCTGTTGTTGAAGTTAAATTGAACACATGCTCCATTGCACTCGGTAGGGGAATAGCTCAGCTGACAAAGGGAAGCGTACCCAGTTCTCTCCCTTTTTGTGAAATAAGAGAGTTTATGCTGTCTCCATAGTTTGTAGTCAGACATGTCTATGACTCAGTGATAGTTCATGCATTTTAAACGAAAAGATTAAGGGATTATGGTAATCTTGAATGTACAGTAAAGTAAATGATAATTAAGTTGGCAACAAACACCAAAATTTATTTGATGAAATGCCATTAATAATTAAACTAGTACAGGTAAATTGGTTCTCATAGAAGAAATTGTTGGGAACCCCAAAAAATTTCCCACCGTTTCCCAAGTAAAATGCACACAGACCGAAAAAGCATTTCCCATTAATTCTTAAATCCTCATGCTTGTAAATAGCACTGCAAGTCTGCCAGTATCAAATTCCATCTCTTCAGGTACAAACTAAGCGACAAAAATGTACAAAAAACTAGTTCGAATGAATGGGTTTGGAAACTTGTCACCCATGCCTCAGAAAGTTACTTGCAGGCCTGCACTGCCATTTTGTCGATAAGTAATTCCAGCTGACTGTATACATTTATACCTGACTAGAATGAGTGTGTTTGGGTTGTATTATTGCAGGTTATTCCTAGCACCACGGATCTTGTGCGTGGAAGTCAGAGTGGTTGCACTGTAGCCGAGGTTTGTCGAATGGAGCGGCTAGTTCTAGACAAACTGAACTGGAATATCAACTTTGTGACCTCTGTTGACTTCCTTCATATGGTGAGTTGGCTTGTGTTATAGGGACTATATTCGCTTACATTTGTTTTGATAACTGGGACCTGTAAAAACTTGAAATATGTTCTGTCAGAATTTTTAAATGTTGTGTGAATTTAGGCTTTTGAGGTATAAATTCAGTATTTGAATTTTTTTTTTTTTTTACAATACAGTAATTGCTATGTGGAATGTGTCAAAAAGGAAACATTTTTTAACTTTCTCCATTTTGAGCCTGTCTGTATTGAAGTAACTTGCAAACATAAGTGAACAACAAACAAAGAAGAGTTATAAAGACCTCCTGACACTATCACTGATGTTGCTTTGCAGATCCATGTGATAATGATGAAGAACAACCCACACTTGCTTGATGGGCTGAGCAGCATGACGCCTTCACAGCACATCAGCATCCTCCGCAGCAAGCTGATCATTTGTTTGGGTCATGGATCTCTCATGCTATTCCCACCGGCCCTACTGGCTTTAGCGTTGATCAGTTTGGAACTGGAGCAGTTTACATCCATCTGGTTTCCAACCATTGTTTCTTTGCAAAAGATGGTCCAGGTAAGAATATTGTTAATGAAACTGTGAGATTGCACGAAGAAATAAACTGCTCTGACAGTAGTGATGGATTGTGTTGATTATGCAGATAAACCTCCACTTCTCAGTAATTTTGAATTGGTTTACCAGATGGCATTACCAACTGTCAGTACATAATTGATTATGATGTGCTTAGAAAGCAGTGGCACACTAAGAGCTTTTGGTACAAAGAGTCAAATGAAGGTAATCCAATTTTGTTGACCTGTATTTTATCTCGCTTCCATCTTGAAATAATTCTTAGGAAAGATTTTATCGTTTGTTTCTTATTGCTATGTGGTCACCTTAACTTTAGCTGTGCTATATTTAGCTTTAGCAGTTGTGTGTGTGTACATCTCTCTGCATCTAATTTTGCAACCCTCTTGTGAAATAATCATGTTTTAACAATGAAGACACATCATCCTATGATGACTTAAGTGTGAAACTGAACTAAACCAACTGGAATTTATTGTTCTTTTTTTTGTTTCCCTGTAGAAAATTGTTGTTCAGATTTGCTGAGATTTGTACTGTTTTCCATTAACTGGCATCTTTCATTGTTCTAGGTGGATAGTAAACATCTTATCCATTGTCGAGAGCAAGTGGCTCAGTGTTTGGCCAGCAAAAATCATCTCCAGACCAGCTACAGGTTCTCCAGCTTAACACGACCCAAAGTGAAATCCAACAAACGCAAAGTTGATCTCATGGCCGAAGAGGTGGATGAAATCTATGACAGTATCAAACGACTGTACAGTGAGGAGACTGTGGAGGAAGTACTGGTGAATGTGAGGCCGTCCTGCAGTTCAGAGGCTCGACAGGACCCTGAGGAAATGAGCTTCGCTCAAATTCAAGCCGTTTCAGCCACCTGAGCAAGTTCTGTGTGCCCTACATCTACCCAGATGGGTTTTCACTTTCTCAGATGAATTTTATTTCCCCACAGATCTATCAGTAGACACCCCAACCAACGAAGAAGTATTACATTCTTACAATTCAGGAAGAACAACTGATAAAATAACAGGAACTTGTGTAACTGTTTTGTTTTGTATTTTACCTGAGAAACTGGTTGAACCTGTTGTGCAGCACAGGGATTTTTTTTTTCTTTCTTTTAATTTCTTTGAGTTTTTCGCTCAGAGTTGAGGTTAGAATTAAAGTTGTAAGGCAGCAAACATTGTACTACTTTACTGACCTAGCCTGTTATATTGGAACAAATGGAATAACAAACTGGGAGTTGTACAAATGTGTGGAAGTCTTTTCATTTCTGGAAATATGGCGGAGTTTTAGGGTAAGCTGACGTGCCAACATGATAGTGTGTGTTGAAGGATGTGTAGATGATGAACTATGGATTGTAGCTCGACAGATGGTAGTTGTGCTATTGTAAATCTCTTGTACTGATATGTTTCTTCTGAGCTTTTGTACAGTTCTAGCATTTTGTGTTCCGCTGTAGTTATATTGGCTTTCTGTGTAAACTGTGAAACAGAAATATTTTAGTATTGTACAGTTCAGTTTTAGCCTCTTAGGACTTTGTAAATGTTTTATATTCATCTAGAAGAGATGAAAGTGAACGATTGTGGACCGAATGAGGAAGAATGCTTGAGGAAGGTTGATGTGGACCACATCAGTGCCGTGACGTTTTAAGCTGTGATCATTCTGAACAAGCAATGAAGTGTTGAGCACAAAACTTCTTCCACACTTGATTTGTGAAGGTTGTTAAACGCAGAAGGTATCAAAACTGTTTTAAGTTTTAATGGGCTCGTGATTGGAACGTCAGACGAATATTTTTATTCCATTATACAACTCTGAATTCTTAATATCAAATTTTGTTTTAAAACCCACTCATTATGACTGAAATCTTTATACTCTTTCTATCTGGGTTCAATATCAATTTTTGCAACAATCACCTAACTGTGTGAAAACAGGTTGTAAACTATATAGGAAGGCAATCTTCTAATCTGGTCCAACAGTAATAAACAAGATTGAAAATGCAGGCTGTTTTCTCTCATGTCATGACAACTATATAATGAAACAAGGTTTCTTGTCAACATAAATTGTATGTTGAGCCTTTTCTTCAATTTGTCACACCTAAGTATCAACAAGATATGACCTACACAGTGTGTCCGGTCCGTCTCTTTATGGTTGAAGGGATAAGAGCAGGGTATTGCTGCTATCATTGGGCCCTTCACTAATGAGGTGGCATGTTCGAATTCATGTCTTGCTATTTTGGTCATGGCCTTGTCAAGATATTTGTCAGAGGTTGGTGGTTTATTCCTGAGTTTCCTTTATCCACAAACACTTATGAAATAAAACCATTAACGGTTCTTGGGCGTTTGAACACGATTTAATCAGATAGTGTGCTGATCACTGAATTGAGCTTGTAAATGAAATGGATGTACCATAGGAATATTTCTGAAGGGATGATAGACTGAAATAATGTAAGGAACTCCTCAGAAAAGCAGGATTAAATTGCATACTTGGGTTTTACAGAAGTTCTGTTTTATAACTTTAGTTTATGCTGATTTTAACACGTGGTTACGAAGTAGTGTATGACACACCCAAGCAACCGTGCAATGTAAGCTATAATCCGTGAGATTGTTATTGCATTGGAATAAGTGCGGATGTGAATAGTTCTTCAATGCCTATAAGGGACTGACAAACAAGCCAATCCTGTCTGGACTGGTAGCTCAGTTATAGAGCGATGAGGCTAGGTACAATGAGTAAGGAGTTAGTATCGAGCCGGAAAATCAGTATGTATTGATGTATTATTGGTTTGTGTGTGATTTTTCCACAGTTGGGATAGCATGTTTTTGTGGCTGTCATAACCCCAAACTTCTGACAGCCCTCAGGGAGATACAAACCGGACCAGGGGCCTGTTTAAGGAAGTAATGGCAATTTGCGCCAGGTGTAACTTCCAGAACTCCAGAAGCATAGGTCAGAGCTGTTAACATTGAATTGGCACATTCAAATTCAGGGATGTCGTGGTTTTCACCGTTTTGTTGGCGTAAGTTCAGATGGAGTGGCAATTTGAAACTGTCATCATTCTGTAGAATGAAACTGATGACAAGTCCTCTATGCTGTGGTCTTGTATGACAATCATACAGCTGTATACGGGTTTTGTTTCAATGGCCATCCTGCAGGATTTATTTTGAGTTGTTTAACCGGACACAGACCCCCATTACAACTTGCGTTTTACGGGAGGGAGGAATGTAATTCTGTGTATTTTAGGATGTGAAGTCTTTTCTTGCTGCCAGCCTGCCGTTTTTACTGCACGGGTGCATGCTTGGTATCAAAATGATGGAAATTGTCTAAGTTTTGGGCTTTACTGATGGAAGTTTGAAATGCTGGGCGAGAGGACACAAGAAGATAGGTGGTGATGAGGCTGCGAGTGACGTCCCCTTCGCGAGGAAGGTCAACCTATGTCAAGACTTTTTATGGCTTCTTTCTCACAGGCTGGGCTAGGTATGCTCCAAAGCTTAGTGGCCACGGGTTTTAGGGCTGAGCTACTGCACTAAACGTTAACATTGTCGCTTATGGAAAATAAATGGGGGTCTGTGGCCAACCGACCAGCAGATTCTACTGGTGGACCACGAGCTTGGTCCCCTGCATTCCCTACCTCCCCCCCCCACCCTCCCGAACACACACACATATTCTGTTTAAGCCATGGTGCTAGGTGGTATATACGTATCTACTTTTTAAGCATTTTACACGAAAATATTCGACTGAAATTCTACATAGGCCTACGGTAAAATGACGATGCCTCATTTCACCTGTTAGGCTTAGTATGACCATTTACCAGCAATCACATGGTCGCCGCTGTCCTAGTTTTATTTTTTATGGTGTAGTGTGTTTTTATATTATTAAGAACTAGCCCAGTGTAAGTTTGCTAGCGCGTCCGGGAAGTTTTTGGCTTTGAGCGCATATGACAACGCCGTGATTCCATAAGCATATACAAATGCAGGTAGCAGTGGTGTTCGTACCAGGGCATCAATTCGGCTTGCAGTAAAGATGAAAGGACACCCGGCCTTTCAGTTTGAACACCGTTATCATTATCTGTTGCATGAATACATCCTTCAAATGAGATTTAATGACGCATAGCTATATCTGACTCAGAGGAGCAGGAAAAATCCCGTTTCCTTTATCATGCGATCCTTTCGACCGAGATGTATCGATGAACGGTGATTGTTGATCTGGGTTTCCTGCTTCTTGTTTCGCTAGGCAATGCGCCGACCGAGTTAATTTGGGGATAAATTAAACGCTGACGAAAGGTCATGTTGAACGTGACTGTACAGGGATTTATGAGTCTTACAGCAACGTGATACGATGGTATACCTGTATATAACTCTCCAACTGCTGATACGAGGCCCTGGGTCTCCAACTGCAGTCACGAGGCTATAACTCTCCAACTGCAGTCACGAGGCTATAACTCTCCAACTGCTGATACGAGGCTGTAGCTCTCGCGGATGATACGAGGCCATTGCTGTACAGCTGTTGAAATGAGACTAGCTCTCTACCTGCTGATATGATGCTATAGCTCACCAACTGCCGATACGTGGAAATATCTATCAGCCACCTGCGAATGATTGATCGTGGGTTTCCCCCGGGAGCTGTCCGATTCCCAGTCACCATAAAGCTGGCGTCCGTCATATAACTGAAATATTCTTCAGTATTATTACGAATTAATAAAATAAAAATAAATAAATTATTGGGTACTGCCCGACAGAGACATCGTCATGATATGACCGAAATATTGTTGAAAGCGAAGTTAAATCTCAACCAACCAGCCTATCAAGTTAAGAAATAAAGCATGCGAGTCCGGTCATCTGTTTTAACACCGTTCACCTTTCTTTGTCTTATACAACATTTTCTTTGCCGCTATAAGTAGCGTTAGATGGAGGCCGGTGTAGTGTTTTAATAGCTTAGAGATTAGCTAGACTTATTTGATACTTCTTTTCTGTAGTAAAACAAATGTCTGGAGGGTGTGCGGCAAGGACATACGTTTCAGAATATTTTCATCCAACGTTCATGACGAGTTCAAACTGAGTTGTAGCGGTTGTAAGGAATTGGAATGTAAGGAATTCTCCTAGCCTATGCAATATTTTTACTAATGTCCTCGTGTGACTAAGATCTTCACAATACCATTAATTTGTTATATGAACAGGGGTCAACTGGGTGCAATGTGACAGAATGTTCCAGATCAGCAGATTATGTAGTGATCTACAACTGTAGCCTAAATCTACAGTTACGAGTGCTTTCTGCTATTTAAACGACACGATAGACTCATTCCATAAATGTACATTACTTTTCAAGAATTGACAGTTTATGTATGCGGTCTTACCCGCATAACAATACAACTACTTGGTGAATGCGGTTAGCCAAATTTCAATGGAACATGTTTAAACGGATATCCTTCGTACAAAACGAAACCATGGCATTCTGCATTTGAAGCCTGCATTGCGTAAGTGTTGTGCCATCAGGCATGTCATGTTAGAGTACGGATGAAGTCACTGGTGTAAGGCGACGCGAATTTCCTGTGCCAAAGCTGTCGGTGAAGCCTACATATGAAGAGTTCATACGCAAAAGCAGATAAATCCATTTTTTCCATTTTGATAGATTTCTTGTTTTCTGATCGTCATATTTTCACAAGTCTTGGTAAAACATTACCTGTTGTAAATTTAAGAGTGCAACCCATGTAGTAAACAGCAACATTATCAAAAATCTAGCTTTGAGAAATAATAGGTAAATTTAACTTCTAGTGTCTGTTTCATGTCAGAAACAGACATATCCATGGTACGTTTTAATCAAACCCTGATAAATCCACATTTTCGTCGATTTTTAACAGTTTAAACAATACATAATGGCATTAATTAGTTTAATTATTAATGTTGAATTATTTTCTTTTTCGAGGGCGGTGAATGAGAGCTTCCGGTGCCCTCTTAGCAAAGTTTGTCAAGAGCTAGCTTCCTTTCCAGTGAGTGAATGAATGGTGTTTAACGTCGTGTTCAGAGAGAATCTGCGACGCACACACTATGGTTGTTGTGGTTACAAGATATCACAGGCGTTTTCTCATCCCCCCTATGACAACAGTACTCGTCAGACTACATCCACGAGGGGAACGGAAGTACATCCACCAGGAGAACGGACATCCATCAGGAGGACGGTGTAGTGCGCATGACCACACATATGGCGCGAAATGTAAAGTAGTGGGATATAGTTACACATTTGTGTTCACTAAAAAGACATAGGCCTACGGATTATATCACTGTATATCTCATACTATTCACTTAAATTTTATTTACTACAGGGCTTCTCCAAATAATCGAACTATAGACAACAGATGATGAATAAGACAAGGTATCTTATAAATTATCGGTATAAATTATCGAACTATCGAAGACAGATGATGAATAAGACAAGGTATTCTATATCATAATAACCCAACAGACCACGGCCTCTCCAGACCCATTGTCCCGACATGAGGTTCATAGGCCTGTAGGACTATACAATATACAGGTACTTGGCAAGACGGTTGTTTTCCACCGGCATCTATATAAAATGTGCCTAATTTACCTTCAAAATAGATATAAAGTACAACATCCATACGGAGGACGGTGGCTAATTTAACTTCCTGCAGGTATACAGTACAACATCCATGAGGAGGACGGTGGCTAATTTACCTTCCTGCAGGTATCAGGTACAACATCCACGAGGTGGACGGTGGCTAATTTACCTTCCTACTGTTATAAGGTACAACATCCACGAGGAGGACGGTGACTAATTTACCTTTCTGCAGGTGTGATGTACAACATCCACGAGGAGGACGGTGGCTAATTTACCTTTCTGCAGGTGTGAAGTACAACATCCATGAGGAGGACGGTGGCTAATTTACCTTTCTGCAGGTGTAAAGTACAACATCCACGAGGAGGAAGGTGACTAATTTAACCTCCTGCAGGT
Source organism: Liolophura sinensis (assembly GCF_032854445.1). Classification (NCBI taxonomy): domain Eukaryota; kingdom Metazoa; phylum Mollusca; class Polyplacophora; order Chitonida; family Chitonidae; genus Liolophura; species Liolophura sinensis. The sequence continues at coordinate 1,869,133 of NC_088302.1, read as the reverse complement.
GTAAAGTACAACATCCACGAGGAGGACGGTGACTAATTTACCTTTCTGCAGGTGTAAAGTACAACATCCACGAGAAGGACGGTGACTAATTTACCTTCCTACATGTATAAAATTCAACATCCACGAGGAGGACGGTGACTAATTTACCTTTCTGCAGGTGTAAAGTACAACATCCATGACGAGGACGTTGGCTAGTTTACTTTCCTATAGGTATAAAGTACATCATCCATGAGGAGGACGGTGGCTAATTTACCTTCCTACAGGTATCAGGAACAACATCCACGAGGAGGACGGTGGGTAATTTACCTTCCTGCAGGTATAAAGTACAACACCAACGAGGAGGACGGGGACTAATTTACCTTCCTCCAGGTATCAGGAACAACATCCACGAGGAGGACGGTGGATGCTTTACCTTCATATAGTTATAAAGTACAACATCCACGAGGAAAACGGTGGCTAATTTACCTGCCTATAGGTATAAAGTACAACATCCACAAGGAAGACGGTGGCTAATTTACATCCCTATATGTATAAAGTACAACATCCACGAGGAGGACGGTGGCTAATTTACCTTCCTGCAGGTATAAAGTACAATATCCACGAGGAGGACGCTTGCTAATTTACCTTTCTCCAGGTATCAGGAACAACATCCACGAGGAGGACGGTGGTTGCTTTACCTTCCTATAGGTATATAGTATAACATCCACGAGGAGGACGGTGACTAATTTATGTTCCTATAGGCATAAAGTACAACAACCACGAAGCGGACGGTGACTAATTTAACTTCCTGCAGGTGTAAAGTACAACATCCACGAGGAGGACGTTGACTAATTTACCTTTCTGCAGGTGTAAAGTACAACATCCACGAGAAGGACGGTGACTAATTTACCTTTCTGCAGGTGTAAAGTACAACATCCACGAGGAGGACGTTGGCTAGTTTACTTTCCTATAGGTATAAAGTACAACATCCACGAGGAGGACGGTGACTAAATTACCTTTCTGCAGGTGCAAAGTACAACATCCACGAGGAGGACGGTGACTAATTTACCTTTCTGCAGGTGTAGAGTACAATATCCATGAGGAGGACGGTGGCTAATTTACCTTCTGCAGGTGTGAAGTACAACATCCATGAGGAGGACGGTGGCTAACTTACCTTTCTGCAGGTGTGAAGTACAACATCCACGAGGAGGACGGTGGCTAATTTACCTTTCTGCAGGTGTGAAGTACAACATCCATGAGGAGGACGGTGGCTAATTTACCTTTCTGCAGGTGTAAAGTACATCATCCACGAGGAGGACGGTGACTAATTTACCTTCCTGCAGGTGTAAAGTAAAACATCCACGAGGAGGACGGTGACTAATTTACCTTTCTGCAGGTGTGAAGTACAACATCCACGAGGAGGACGGTGACTAATTTACCTTCCTGCAGGTGTAAAGTACAACATCCACGAGGAGGACGGTGACTAATTTACCTTTCTGCAGGTGTAAAGTACAACATCCACGAGAAGGACGGTGACTAATTTACCTTTCTGCAGGTGTAAAGTACAACATCCACGAGGAGGACGGTGGCTAATTTAACTTCCTGCAGGTGTAAAGTACAACATCCACGAGGATGACGGTGGCTAATTTATCTTCTGCAGGTGTGAAGTACAACATCTATGAGGAGGACGGTGGCTAGTTTACCTTTCTGCAGGTGTGAAGTACAACATCCATGAGGAGGACGGTGGCTAATTTACCTTTCTGCAGGTGTAAAGTACAACATCCACGAGGAGGACAGTGACTAATTTACCTTCCTGCAGGTGTAAAGTACAACATCCACGAGGAGGACGGTGACTAATTTACCTTTCTGCAGGTGTAAAGTACAACATCCACGAGGAGGACGGTGACTAATTTATTTTTCTGCAGGTGTAAAGTACAACATCCACGAGGGGGACGGTGACTAATTTATGTTCATATAGGCATAAGGTACAACAACCACAAAGCCGACGGTGACTAATTTATGTTCCTGCAGGTATAAAGTACAACATCCACGAGGCTATAGCTATAAAGTACAACATCCACGAGGAGGACCGTGGCTAATTTACATCCATATAGGTATAAAGTACAACATCCACGAGGAGGACGTTGGCTACTTTACCTTCCTATAGCTATAAAGTACAACATCCACGAGAAGGACGGTTGCTAGTTTACCTTCCTATAGGTATCAGGTAGAACATCCACGAGGAGGACAGTGGCTAATTTATCTTCCTATAGGTATAAAGTACAACATCCACGAGGAGGACGGTGGCTAATTTACATCCATATAGGTATAAGGTACCACATCTACGAGGAGGACGGTGGCTAATTTACATCCCTATAGGTTTAAAGTACAACATCCATGAGGAGGACGGTGGCTGATTTACCTCCCCGTAGGTATAAGGTACAACATCCACGAGGAGGACGGTGGCTAATTTACATCCCTATAGGTTTAAAGTACAAAATCCATGAGGAGGACGGTGGCTAATTTACATTCCTGCAGGTATAAAGTACAACATCCACACGGAGGACGGTGGTTAATTGACGTTCCTATAGGTATCAGGTACAAAATCCACGAGTAGGACGGTGACTAATTTACCATCCTTTTTCTCCGCAGATGGGAAAAGCCCAACACGAACGAGGACAAACCGAGTTTGCCTTTCTCTACATGTACGTAGATGAGAAATTTTTCACAGAGCCTTAGAATATAATCCTCGAATCATCCAATATGAGAAATCCAGTGACCACCAATTCCGGACAGTTGAATAAAAAAGTCAACAACCACATTCTAGTTTAAATATATGTATTTTAAGGAGCCCTGTCGCACTGCCATAACCCACCGCCCACGGAGAGTTTGCCAACAGAAACTCTAATTCAACAAGTTCCTTTCCCTAAAAATGGTTACAGCATTGTATTCATCCGGTTTGCAAAAACCTTTACAGAAAAACTATTATAAACTGAAGAACGCTTTAATACTGAGATGTACGGATAAAAGTTGTGTTTCATTACATATGCTGCAGTACCCTAGGCAAGTTTATTAGTGTATTAACTCTCTTGTACATTCTAAGATTCTATACATGTGTAAGTGAAGCAATGAATGGTATGGAGGTGGAATGGAAAATACATTATAGGTGTAGGCTATATGTACAAGGCATATAGCCATGATACAATGATAACAATGATATAAAATACACATTGTCAACTCATCAGTCATCTATTATTTACACACACAGCATGCCATTTACGACTCGGTACTGCTGATTAAGCGGTGTGCTCTTAATTGTTCATTTTTTTTAAGTGCCGTGTGTAACGATGAATGTTCAGTTTGACAGCATCTTCGTCTTGCTTCTGGTAAAGATATGTGCAGTTTGTTGGATACAAGCAGTGCGACTACATCCCGAACCAAAGCTTCCTTACATCTCCTATTCCTGACTGTCCCTTCGTACCTACAAAGAAAAAAATGTGAACAGAATGCAATCCTGTTAAAGGCTTCCTATTTCATTTGTAAAAGACTGAAATCTGGAAATGTATATATATTGCTACTAATTAAACATATATGCCTTCACACTTTTTAGCAAGTCATGCGCGGAACAAAATTATGAAATTATAATGATAAATAATTAAACACACATCTACATGTAAATGACTACTTGATGACTGCAATATTCTTAGTTACTTTCCTCCTTTTTTATGGCTTTAGCCTTGTCAAATGTTTATACACATTTGAACTGTCTGTATATAGATAACTTGAAAGCTGGAAAGCCATTCCGATACTACTCCATTCATAACTGGAGCCAAAATAGCCATATCTAATTATACCAAAAAATAAAAACAGACAGATAAAACACAAGGTAAATACAAACCCATCCACATTTAAAATCTTCTGAATTCGCTCGGTTCCTGGTAGCTGGACTAGCTTGTGTACAAATCCAGATGTGGCGGGGCGCCTGAAGCAATGTTTCACACAAGAATATAATCACACAGTGAAAGATAATCATGGCCTATTTCCAATGCACATATACAGACAAGGTATACAAAAGCATATGTAGATAAGTTGTGACAACAAACAAACAGAACATCCCAGATCTGTACTGTAACAAAAAACCCTTATAGGCATGATTATTTGAAACGTGCATGGAGAAGACCGGGATTACTGGCAACCACCCTACCTACATGTACCTATACGTACCGTTTGTCCCTAAGCTTCAATTTGAAGAACTTTTTTTCCACATAGGCTTCGAGATATGTATAAGCCTAAAAGAGAAAATCTTATTAAGTACCATACGCATACCCATTCGAAATAACACCCAGAATGGCCATAATTTACTCACAAAACATTTACAAAATTCCAAAGTCTCGCAGCGTTGTTTTTGGTACGTAAAACATATATAAATATAGTAACACGGCTTTTTCCATACAAAGGGTATTTTCAGTACATATAAATCAAGCTAAGCGAAAAAGTCAATATCAATTTATAAACAATTTATACACCGAAATCACACTTTTACGTACCAAGTCCAAGACATAACCGAAACCAAAGCCCTTTAGAAATTCCCTTCTCGGATTTGTCAAGAAAATCTCCAGCTCAGAGCTCTCGGACCTAGATAAACACATAATCATGTATACAGTTGTACGAGGAAGGGGTTAGGAGAAGCTATCAATATAACACAGTGAAACACTCTAAAACACTCGTTTTAGATACATAATAATATATCCCGGGCGATGAAGTGCATGAGGATCTTTATGAAATCACATGCTACCATCAAGTGTGGCTGTATGATGTGAAACAATACATTAAACTATATGTCATGTAACAAATTAATTATTTGTATCGCAGCAACTATTCTTCAAATAGCAGCGAAATCTTTCGAGTTTGTGTGATATGAATGTACAGTGGTGCTGCACGCCACTATAGAAGAATAGGGAAAGACATAAATTATCATATGTTTAAAACTACTGTATATAGTCAAATACAAGGGTCAATTAAATACACTGTGTCTGTAAATTATAATTGCGCAGAAAAATGTGTAGGTATTCCTAAGCTAATTGTTGTTCACACCAGTCACTGTGCGAAACTCCAGAATGCGCCTACACATATGAGGAAATATAGAAAAATATGTAAAAGACAAAGAAAATAAATGAAGTGTACAGATTTAAGCTATACATACCACTTTGAACCTCTGTCTGTCAACAAGCCTTCCACATACTGGTCGATCACATCAACCTGAAATATCAACATTATGCGGCATATATATATACAATCCAAACATTGTGTTTAAGTTGGTTAAAAATCCAAAAATTGTCAGACACAGTTTAATGGTATTTTTCTACTGATGCTGAATACTTGAGGCTCAGACCCACCTGTTATTTCTAAACAGTTTGAGTATATGCCTCAGTGTCACCTGGGGCCCTCATGGCTCAGTCGGTTAGCGCGCTAGCGCAGCGTGATGACCTAGGAGTCTCTCACCAATACGGTCGCTGTGAGTTCAAGTCCAGCTCATGCTGGCTTCCTCTCCGGCCGTACGTGGGAAGGTCTGCCAGCAACCTGCGGATGGTCGTGGGTTTCTCCCGGGCTCTGCCCGGTTTCCTCCCACCATAATGCTGGCCGCCGTCGTATAAGTGAAATATTCTTGAGTACGGCGTAAAACACCAATCAAATAAACAAATCAATGTCACCTGCATGACAACTGCTCCCTTATCCATACCTGTGAAATGACATCAGATACACAAATAAACATGTTGGAATCCTGCTCCTCATTGTTGAGTTCCTCGTCCGCAGATGGAATAATCCTGGACACTTGTAAGTCTTCTGACGAAAACCTACAGAAATCAAGACATCACAAAAGTTGTATCTTTCTTGAAAACATACGAGAAATGACTGCAACACTTATCAAAATCGACGCCCACATCGTTACACATTCTAAAGCAAAACGTATCGGAAAGAATGTGTTCAAGACAAAGACCTTAACCCTAAGACATGCAACAATGTTCAGTCATGCCCAGCATTTGTCGCCTCAAGCACCACAATGCAGATATACACGAGTATAATATTCAATTCAGATTTGAAATGCATTTCCTTAATTAGTGTTCTCTTTGCGAATAATTATCCTTCAACATGACGTGCAATGGAAATGCCGTGAAGAACTCTGTTCAGTTAGATGGCAAAGAACGGCACTTTTACCTACAAAAATAAACACGTCTTTTGAACATTGTGATAATTTAGTTATCTATTTCAATGGTGTTTTACGCCTCAAAAACAGCTCAATTTACAGCCCATGTGATGGCGGTCAATTTTATGGACATATGTGCATGGACTGTAATATATAGCGCAGACTTAAAGCCTAATTAGATTGCTCGCACAGTGAAGCCTTTGGAAAGAAGTTTAAACCCGTGCATAGCTGATCCAATTTCTTGTGTGAATATATACAGTGTAATTTGACAAATAGATTATGAATCTGGCTTTGCTTTTGTTCTAGCTTTGTTCTAGCTTAAGAAGTTTGACCACAATTTACCTACTGTTCATGCATTAGGCATAAATAGCTAACCACGAATGTGGCTTTGTTTTGGTTCTAAAGAAGTTTTCGCTTTTAGGCACACTTTATTCTGATATTTGAGACACGATGCGAAAAGCAGTAATGGTGCAATGCTGAAAGTTGGTCAGCAGGACAAATTGTGCTCTTCACTCGTATCAAATTATTACAGATGAATAGTTTTCCAGTGATTGGCATTAAAATTTTTGCCACCGTTCATGCATTACGTAAGAAAAACATCTGTTGGCTTTCGAGTTACGGTTAGCGCAGCGGGAGCGTTCTTTACATTGTGTGGTATTAAAACATACACGCCAAATGACTAATCTGTTGGTCTAATAGAGAGAATATGTACACAAACACTACACAACTACTATTCACATGAGGCCATTGAGTAGAAGTTCTATTGCAGGCATAGATGATCTGATCTCTTTGTGTTACTTATTTTTTCCCTTGCAAATTAGACACTTGCATTTGCCCGACCGGAAGTTGATGGCATCTTTCTGTTTTACATCCATCTCCGGGGCCAATCACGAAAATAAGATCTGTAAGTTTAGATTGCTTTGATACCTATTTTACTCTGCCTCATCAGTGGAAGAATATTTTAAATTGGCGTCTCCTACAGAGCCGATAAATCTGCATATACGTCTGGATGACCACTAGGAGTATACATTTCGAAAAAAGATGTAGAAAATAATTTAAGAACATATCATCTCATTGACAGGGAATGTATCTATTTTTTTAACATGAAAAGTTAATCAAAAAGCTCGCCTATCATATAAAGCCGCAGACGATAACTATATATGTACACAGTATTTTAGATGAATGAAACGTATTGATGCTTAATTTTACGTGCCGTTTTGTCCCTCAACGCGTGCTTTCCAGTGTACAGCTCTTAAATGGTTCTCTACTTTCTTCTTCCTTGTTGGCTTGAACTTTGACGGTGGACATAACGGACAATGGAATGAAATATAGTCTCCTTTACAACAATCCTTGCAACTTTTTACACAACTTAACAATTCATCCACAGACTGAATCACGACAGGTTGGTGTGCTGTCATTGTTACATTGAGGCGTCCAGAAATAAACTCGTCGGAAAAGTGGAAAGCTTTTATAAAAGCTATGTACTACATTAGCCAAACTGCAAAGCTAACAAGTCACCCTGAGATAGTATTACTTCAGCAGACATGCGATGGGAAACTGTGTTTACAAACACACCGCCACCTCGGCTTTCCACGGTCCAGACACACGAAAGTTACCCATAAATTTGTTTTGTTTAGACATTGTGGCAAGTGATGCACGGAGGTATAAAAGTGTAGAAAGAGCAGGCCTATATACTGAATGTTCTTAGAAACTCCACGTTTTTAACTTTAACTGAAAATGTTTTATCTTATAATCGAATTAGAAAATCATTTATACTTCTATCAACATCGAGTTTTTCCAAATATTGTATTGTTTTGGCGTCCGAAAAACATAAACAAACTCGTACATGATAGAACTCGTTAATTTTTCTGGAAATAACTCTCCACCGTCGAATTCCAAGTAAATTGGGATTAGGAGACATGAAGATCATTCATGTGAGACAACATGTCCATATGAACAAAATAAAATAGTCCTACTTAATTTCTAAGATGAAGATATTGGTCCGAAGTACATTTTAAATTCTTCAACCATAACAAAAGTTATCACGACACTGCAGATATGACTTTCAAGCACTATAGTAGGCCCAATGTGCTAGGTAGTACAAATGAAATGGTATTTGCTTGACATACTTCCTTTTCAGCCATTTCATGAGGATTTCATTCATTGTATGAATAAAATCAAAGCGCTATTCAAAAAGCCCGACCCCAATTCATATTGTATTATACATGGATCTTCTGCTGCTTGGTTGTCGGGCAGGGAAAGGCAAATTTTAATGCGAATTGAGTTACATAATTACATTGACGGTATATTTACATACACCTGTATTGTTGCATACTTTTGCCTGTACACATATTTGTTAAGAAATATTTTGTGATGTGTGGATTTTTATGATTCTGATCATTTTTATTTTTTTAAAACTTAATAATAGTAGTAATAAATGCATCTTGCTTAGGTCAAAGAAAACAATTCTGGGTATGAGAAAGTTATAGCTGACAGATTTCCTTGACAAGGAGATAAGTCTGAATTCCTTTTTAAGTCTGAGGACTATAATGTCTTTCTAAAAATTCCACCGTGGTTTGCTGGGCTAGGATGTTATATACATTACGTTGTGAATAAACAAACCATGTGTCCTAAAGAGAGGATGGCGTTAAACAATAATCAAATAAATAAATACATAAATAAAGCAAGTAACTTTATGGTAGCGCGACATATGAAAACCCTATAAGATGGAGACGCCTAATTTAGTTTCAAGTTAAATGTTTTCACTTAGAGAATTCAGGAGCAATAAAGCGGGCGATCACTTGTCCACCAGTGAAATCTGATATATGTGGATGTAAGCTTCTGCGGTATAACAAAATAAACTGGGTCATGCATGAAAGTCAGAGGTCAGACACACAGAATTTAGACGCTTGAACCTTTCTCTGCCATAAGAGGAAATAATGTGTGGGGTGTGTTAAGAAGCAAACTCTGAAAAACTTACTTGATATCTTTGGCAAAATAAGCTTTCTTAAATATTCAATGTTTTTCGCACTTTACAAATTATGGTCTCAAGCTACATATGTGTATTTTTTGGGTTATAAATAAGGCTATACAACAGCAGCAAAGACCTTGTTTGTCCTTATCAAGGAACTGAGCGTAACAATTCGCCAGGCTTTATATCTCTGCAAGTTTTTATACACTAATTAAATGGCCATTGAACGTTAATTGACAACATGAGCGCTGTGAACAGCTATGCACAGGCAGAGATCAAAAGGGATTACAACATTAAGCGTCAGAAGTTTACTGTACACAGAATAAAGCAATAATAATAATCATGTACATAAAACATATAACATTCCTAAGTAACAATAAACAACCTATGGTTAATTACCACACAAGCGTGATTAGGCTGGCGAAGAGCTATTGTATAACTTATAGGACTTCCATTCAAATCGGGCTAATACTTAGTTTTAAAAAAGTTTCCTAAACATGTAACAAACCCTGGTATCCATCACCTTACATACATACTTATACATTATATGTTATATATATTTCTCAGAAATAAACAAGGCAACAGTCCTCCGCATATAGATTTTAGCTGTACCAAAACGACATATAACTTATCTATTGTCCTCATAAGTGTGTGTCAATCAATCAGTTAAATCTTTATTAGAAGTTAATTTGGTAATCATCAATGTTGTACTGCATACCTGAAGGATGGAAAACTTTATACCTATAAAGGTTGAACTTTATACCTATAGGAAGGTAAATCAGCCACCGTCCTTCTCATGGATGTTGTACTCTATAGCTATAGGAAGGTAAACTGGTCACCGTCCTCCTCATGGATGTTGTACCTCATGCTTACATGGAGGTAAGTTAGCCACCGTCCTCCTCGTGGATGTTGTACCTTATACCTACATGGAGGTAAATTAGCCACCGTCCTCCTTATGGATGTTGTACTTTATACCTATATGAAGGTAAATTAGCCACCGTCCTCCTCGTGGATGTTGTACTTTATACCAGTAGGAAGGTAAACTAGTCACCGTCCTCCTCGTGGATGTTGAACTTTATACCTATAGAAAGGTAAACTAGTCACCGTCCTCCTCGTGGATGTTGAATTTTATACGTGTAGGAAGGTAAATTAGCCACCGTCCTCCTTATGGATGTTGTACTTTATACCAGTAGGAAGGTAAATTAGGCACCGTCCTCCTCGTGGATGTTGTACCTGACACCTCCAGAAAGGTAAACTAGCCACCGTCCTCCTCGTGGATGTTGTACTTTATACCAGTAGGAAGGTAAACTAGTCACCGTCCTCCTCGTGGATGTTGAAGTTTATACCTATAGAAAGGTAAACTAGTCACCGTCCTCCTCGTGGATGTTGTACTCTATACCTATAGGAAGGTAAACTGGTCACCGTCCTCCTCGTGGATGTTGAATTTTATACATGTAGGAAGGTAAATTAGCCACCGTCCTCCTCATGGATGTTGTACTTTATACCAGTAGGAAGGTAAACTAGTCACCGTCCTCCTCGTGGATGTTGAACTTTATATCTATAGAAAGGTAAACTAGTCACAGTCCTCCTCGTGGATGTTGAATTTTATACATGTAGGAAGGTAAATTAGCCACCGTCCTCCTCGTGGATGTTGAACTTTATACCTATAGAAAGGTAAACTAGTCACCGTCCTCCTCGTGGATGTTGTACTTTATACCTATAAGAAGGTAAATCAGCCACCGTCCTCCTCGTGGATGTTGAACTTTATACCTATAGAAAGGTAAACTAGTCACCGTCCTCCTCGTGGATGTTGTACCTTATACCTACATGGAGGTAAATTAGCCACCGTCCTCCTTATGGATGTTGTACTTTATACCTATATGAAGGTAAATTAGCCACCGTCCTCCTCGTGGATGTTGTACTTTATAACTATATGAAGGTGAATTAGCCACCGTCCTCATCGTGGATGTTGTACCTTATACCTATGGGAAAGCAAATTAGCCACCGTCCTCCGCGTGGATGTTGTACCTCATGCCTACATGGAGGTAAGTTAGCCCCCGTCCTCCTCCTGGATGTTGTACCTTATACCTACATGGAGGTAAATTAGCCACCGTCCTCCTCGTGGATGTTGTACTTTATACCAGTAGGAAGGTAAATTAGGCACAGTCCTCCTCGTGGATGTTATACCTGACACCTCCAGAAAGGTAAACTAGCCAACGTTCCCTTCGTGGATGTTGTACTTTACACCTGAGGAAAGGTAAATTAGCCACCGTCCTCTTTGTGGATGTTGTACTTAAGACCTGCAGGAAGGTAAATTGGCCACCGTCCTCCTCATGGATGTTGTACTTTATACCTACATGAAGGTAAATTAGCCACCGTCCTCCTCGTGGATGTTGTACTTTATGGCTATAGGAAGGTAAATTAGCCACCGTCCTCCTCGTGGATGTTGTACTTTATGGCTAAAGGAAGGTAAATTAGCCACCGTCCTCCTCGTGGATGTTGTACTTTATACCTATATGAAGGTAAATTAGCCACCGTCCACCTCGTGGATGTTGTACCTTATACCTACATGGAGGTAAATTAGCCACCGTCCTCCTCGTGGATGTTGTACCTTATACCTACATGGAGGTAAATTAGCCACCGTCCTCCTTATGGATGTTGTACTTTATACCTATATGAAGGTAAATTAGCCACCGTCCTCCTCGTGGATGTTGTACTTTATACCAGTAGGAAGGTAAACTAGTCACCGTCCTCCTCGTGGATGTTGAACTTTATACCTATAGAAAGGTAAACTAGTCACCGTCCTCCTCGTGGATGTTGAATTTTATACATGTATTAAGGTAAATTAGCCACCGTCCTCCTTATGGATGTTGTACTTTATACCAGTAGGAAGGTAAAATAGGCACAATCCTCCTCGTGGATGTTATACCTGACACCTCCAGAAATGTAAACTAGCCAACGTTCCCTTCGTGGATGTTGTACTTTACACCTGAGGAAAGGTAAATTAGCCACCGTCCTCTTTGTGGATGTTGTACCTAATACCTGCAGGAAGGTAAATTGGCCACCGTCCTCCTCATGGATGTTGTACTTTATACCTATAGTAAGGTAAATTAGCCTCCGTGTTCTTTGTAGATGTTGTACCTGATACCTGCAGGAGGGTAAACTGGTCACCGTCCTCCTCATGGATGTTGTACCTTATACCTGCAGGAAGGTAAATTAGCCACCGTCCTCCTCGTGGATGTTGTACTTTATGGCTATAGGAAGGTAAATTAGCCACCGTCCTCCTCGTGGATGTTGTAGGCCTACTTTATACCTATATGAGGGTAAATTAGCCACCGTCCTCCTCACGGATGTTGTACCTTATACCTATATGAAGTTAAATTAGCCACCGTCCTCCTCGTGGATGTTGTACCTGATACCTGCAGTAAGGTAAAGTAGCCACCGTCCTCCTCGTGGAGGTTCTACCTGATACCTATAGGAAGGTAAACTAACAACCGTCCTCCTCGTGGATGTTGTACTTTACGGCTATAGGAAGGTAAATTACCCACCGTCCTCCTCGTGGATGTTGTACTTTATACCTATATGAGGGTACATTAGCCACCGTCCTCCTCGTGGATGTTGTACCTTTTACCTGGAGGAAGGTAAATTAGCCACTGTCCTTCTTGTCGATGTTGTATCTTATGCCAGTAGGAAGGTAAATTAGCCACCGTCCTCCTCGTGGATGTTATACTTTATACCTATGGGGAGGTGAACTAGGCAAGGTCCTCCTCGTGGATCTTTAATATTTTTTCTTTAAGTTAGTGATGGAGGACTATTAGGTTACTAATTAACAATGACACATTAGAGAAGGTCTTCAGGGTTACAGTAATGTCTGTGTTTTCGGATAATAAGGGGTTTAAAGTGTTGAGAATTTATCTGCTTGGCTATAGGCCTATATAAATATACAGGCCTATAGTCTCGTACCTTGCCCAATTATTCGTAAACGAACAAGTTACTTGTTCCGTTCTGCTCATGGATGTCCGTTCTCCTCGTGGACGTTCTCCTCATGGATGGCGGCTGCCCAGTGCTACTCCCCTATGACGAACCCTTTTCGCTATCGCTCGAGCAGATTTCCCTGGCAGCCGCTTTTGCTTCCGTCCTCTTGGGGACTGAATGACTTGCTCAAGGATATCATCGAAGTTTTCCGTTATCCACGCAGTTTATGTTACTTTAGAAGCGACTTGTGTTGTCAAACGGTCACACGTCGGTCAAACATGTGCGCTGCCATTTTGTACAAAACTGCAACAAACGTGACCTCAATTCAACCCGCTGAGTGGCTGAACGGATATATCGGGAGTTGTTAAAAATAGATCGTGGCGCTTATCGCTGTTTGAAAACAATCGTTACATTTTGCTGCTCGACAGAAGGGCTTAATCGGCTTTTGCAGGAAAACTGACTTCACAGACAAGAAGGGGACGGTTCGAACTGTGTAGAGGCATGCTAACGTTAAATTTACCCAGAATGGCGTTTATCGGTTTTTGCGTATGAACTCTTCATATATATATATATGTATGACTGTCGCGAATACGCGCGGTCGATAAAGTTACAGCAAACGTTTAAAGTCGTCTAAAAGGAAAAGGTTGTGTCTTCTCCCTGCATAGCTCAGTAGTGGAATGTTTATAGAGCCTTGTGCTCGAGAGTTCGAACCACTCTCTACCGTACACCAAACGAAGACGCACTCACCTGGTGCAAGTCGTCACCCAACCCTAACAAATAATTGTAGCGATCGTAGGTAATTAGCAATGTTGTTCTAAGGGACATAACTCTTAGGTGTTACACAGGAGGGGAATTTACAACATGTGCGTTGACTCTGAGTAAAACGATCGTTCTGATTGGTTGATTGGGAGGATGAGACTGGTTGTCCGCCATCTTCCATTAAAAGTTCTGTGCCATCTAAATAATTTGTCTCGTCTCGTCTGTGTTACAGCCTTACATTGCGCCAGACCAGAGGAAGGGCAACATTTTGGCGAGCTTGCCAGGATAAGACAAATGTGTGCCAGTCAGCGGTAGTGCGGCAATGGGTTCTGTGGAGGCCGAGTTCGAGATTAAGGCGTTATTGTACCAGCAGGCCCCAGAGAAACTACTTGATACCATCAATAAGTTGAAGATTCCGGTGAAATTAGAAGACAGTGGGAAAACTGAGTGGCTACGTGCTATCGAAAAATACATAGCCGTATGTTCTGCAGATGAGGAAGATGGGCCACCACGTCTAGGCCAGCTACTCAAAACTTTGGAGACAGCCATGAAAGGTAGCAAACAAGTTCACGCTGATGAGAAGTCAGCAGACAACTACAAGGTTTTCAAAAAGGACTTGAAATTCACTGGACAAATAAATGGATCCGCTGGTATCAGTTTTACTAATGTGATACGTCAGCTACAAACCGCAGAACTGAAGGGGTACAGTGAAGCAGAGATTCTTGATGCAGTCGTGACAGCAGTCCACCCATCACAGTGCCTTCGAAGTTATCTCGAGGGGAAAACAGATCTGGACTTGCTTGTGTTAAGGAAATTGCTCCGACGATACTTCAAGGAAGATTCAGCTACAGACCTGTATAAACTGTTGTGTGAAGCATCACAAGACACCAAAGAAGACACCTTAGACTTCACCTTGAGAATTCTGGACCTGGGACAAAAAGTTGTTTTTGCGTCACGAGAAGATGATTCCGGGTTAATGTGCGACCCTCTGTTAGTGCGAAGAAGGACATTGCGTTCTATCCATACTGGACTGAGGGATGTGGCTGTCAGTCAGGACATGAAGGAGTTGTTGGAGGGAAATCCAACAGATGAAGAAATTGTTGATGCAGTTACAAAGTCCATGTCTGCGTATGAGGAGAGACAAACAAAAAGTGGGACAGTAAAAATCAAGAAGGCCGGAGTACACTCAGCACAGGCAGATAGAGAAACAAGGGATGATACAGTAGACAACATGACTGCTCTTGTTCGTGACTTAAAAACGGAGGTTATGGCTATGAGAGAAGAACTAGCCAAGCGTCAGACAAAAAGGGGCTGTCAAAATTGCAGAAAATCTGGTGCAGAGAAATGTAACCACTGTTTTATTTGTGGATCAGAGGAACATTTCAAGGCTGGATGTAAAGCTAGGAAACGCGTGGGGAAAGGAAACCGTTCGGGAAACGACAACAGGTCACCACAGAGGGGAGAGTGATGGCCAGGAATGAATCCCCACCAGGCTGCATTCAGTGTGGCAAAATGCTGACAAAGGTGTTGCAGTGTACCGGATGTAATTCCGTTGCATACTGTTCAATAGACTGTCAAACAGTACATTGGCCAAGTCATAAATATGTGTGTTCAGCCATTCAACAACTGGAAAAACCACGAGATTGTTTACGGCCAGAACGAACAACCAGAACTCAAGTACAGATGATAAATTTAGTTGGCAACAGGTGTAAAATGCTGTGTACTTTAGAGGGAATAAAAACTGAAGTTTTGTGGGACACTGGGGCACAGGTGTGTCTCTTGCCAATTCACTGGGTTAAAGAACACTTACCTCAATCGGAAATAAAACCTATGGCAGATATCCTTGGAGACAGTAATTTAACAGTATCAGCTGCTAATGGGATCAATATTCCATTCAAGGGTTGGATCCCAATAAACTTCCGTTTACTAGGAGACCGTAGTAGTCAGGAACTTAGTGTCCCATTCCTGGTGTCCGATGTAAAGGGCATGAGTGAGCCTATTATAGGATACAATGTGATCAAACTCTATCTGGACAACAGTAGTGAAACTGGACTTGACTTTAAGGTTAATTTGATTCAGTCAGGTTTACCCACTATAGATAAGAGAACATTAACTGCTGTGGTTAACTTAATTAATCAGAAAACAAACACAGAATTGGGTTTTGTAACTACAGGTAGAAAAAGCTACAAAGCGCCAGCCGGAGAGACTGTTGTAGTGAAATGTTTCTCAAGAGCCAGAGTCGATGATCGTTCAGATGTAATGTTTGAGCCAAATGTGGAGCAGTTGTGGCCTGAAGGTGTACAGGTTCATGGTTCATTGGTGACTGTTAACAGAGGGACCAGAGTGGCTGTTGATGTAATTGTAACAAATGGGTTAACACAAGAAGTTAGTATTAAAGGAGGTTGCCATGTTGGCACATTGCATCAAATTCAAACGGTCATTCCCATAAATGTTGTAAAGTCTGTAGAAACTTCACAGTCAGGTGTTACACATAATCATGGAAAGGAACTGTGGCATCCGCCAATCGACTTAACAAACAGTTGTCTAACAGAAGAACAGAAATGTAAAGTCAGGCAAATGTTGTATGAAGAATCTTCCGTGTTTGCAAGGGATGAAAATGACATTGGCTTTGCCCCAGACCTGCAGTTAGACATTAAGTTAACAGATGATTCACCAGTTCAGCAGAACTACATATCCGTGCCAGTTCCTCTCTACCAGGAAGTCAAAGACTATTTAATAACGCTGATCGAGAATGAGTGGGTAAGGAAAAGTAAATCACAGTTTTCTAGCCCAATGGTTTGCGTCCGGAAAAAGGACGGCTCTCTGCGTCTTTGTATAGACTACCGGAAGCTAAATCGGAAGACTGTTCTGGCAAGGCTGCCATTCCCAAGAATCCAGGATGCCTTGAACACTTTAGGTGGAAAATGCTGGTTTTCCCTACTGGATCAAGGGAAAGCCTACCATCAAGGGTTTGTAAAGGAAGAGTGTCGGCACATGACAGCATTCATTAGTCCCTGGGGACTGTACGAATGGAATAGGATTCCCTTCGGCCTTTCGGGTGGGCCAGGCGTCTTTCAATCCTTTATGGAGGAAGTCCTTAGTGACATGCGGGACAAGATCTGTATTCCCTACTTGGACGATGTACTCGTGTTCAGCGATACCTTCGACGACCACCTTCAGCACACTAGGAAAGTGCTTCGCCGTCTCAGGGACAGAGGGATAAAACTGAAACCAAAGAAGTGTGAGATGTTTCGAGAGGAGGTTCGATATCTTGGCCACCTGGTGTCAAAGGATGGCTATCGGATGGACCCGGCTGAGAAAGAGCCTGTGCGAAAACTCAAAGACACACCTCCACAGACGGTAGGACAGCTGAGGCAGATGTTAGGCTTCCTCGGATATTACCGAAAATACTTGGCCAACTTTTCTAGACGAGCGAAACTGCTGTATGATCTCTTGAAAAGGAAAGATTCCCCTCAGAAGTCAAAACTGTGTAAAAAGTCCAAGTACGCCCAAGTAAATCCTAAACAAACTGTCCAGTGGACTGCAGAACATCAAGAAACACTAGAGGAACTGGTTGATGATCTGCTGTCCGAACATGTTATGGCGTACCCAGATTTTGGTAAGAAGTTCATTCTTCATGTGGATGCAGCGCAGAAGGGCTTAGGAGCTGTGTTATACCAAACGAGGGACAATGGACAGTTCGCTGTGGTTGCCTATGGGTCGAGGACGTTAACTCCTGCAGAAGAGAAGTATCACCTGCATTCGGGGAAATTAGAGTTCCTAGCCCTGAAATGGGCGATCTGCGAGAGATTTCGTGATTACCTATATTACTCTCCGGGATTTGAGGTTTTTAGTGACAACAACCCATTGACCTATATCTTAACAAGTGCCAAACTGGACAGTACACGGCACAGATGGGTTGCCGAATTGTCGGACTTTGAATTCACAATAAGGTATAAACCAGGTAAAACAAACTGTGATGCCGATGGGCTTTCAAGGATGCCTCTTGATATCAATGAAGCCAGGAAACAACACCCAGAGGTCATTGTTCAGGATGCCTTGCAAGCTATCATTAGTGGTGTAAATACTACAAACCGTCTGGACAATGTTCTAATTGCTTCGGTGTCTAGTGATGTAAACCTTGTGGCAGAGTTCAAGGTGACCGACTGTGCTACACCGTTGCAAAGAATACCCTTGGAAGAGATTATTAAAGCGCAGGAGGGCGATGAAGACATTGGTGTTGTGATACCGCATGTCAAAACTGGCAAGCGCCCTTCATTCAAACAGACGGAAGTACCCTTATAACTGCTGAAAGAATTCAGCAAGCTGAGCTTCGACGGAAATGGTGTGCTCGTGAGGAAGAACACATTACCTGGAGGAACAGAACGTACTCAGATTGTGCTTCCAAAGAAGTGGCGAATACTTGTTATTAAAGAACTGCATGACAATATGGGACACATGGGCGCTGAACGAGTGATCTCACTGATACGAGAGCGCTTCTATTGGCCTAAGATGACGGCTGAGGTAGAACATTACGTCAACAGTGAGTGTGGGTGTCTCAAGGACAAGGTGCCAACCAAAGCTACTCGAGCACCTCTCTAACCAATTGTGACCAGCTCACCATTCGAACTGGTGTGCATTGACTTTGTCCATCTGGAAAAAGCTAAGGGTGGGTTCGAGTACTTGTTAGTAGTTGTTGACCACTTTACTCGCTTTGCGCAAGTGTACCCCACAAGGAATAAGGCTGGGAAAACTGCGGCTGAACGGATTTTCAGTGACTTTATTCCCCGTTTCGGATTTCCGGCACGTCTTCACCACGATCAGGGTGGGGAATTCCAGAACGAGTTGTTTTGTCACCTACAGAAACTTTGTGGCATGGTTAGCTCGAGAACAACCCCCTACCACCCACAAGGAAATGGGAAAGCAGAACGGTTTAATCGAACAATTTTAACCATGTTGAAAACCTTGTCCTCTAGAGAGAAGCCTAACTGGAAAGAACACGTGAACAAACTTGTACACGCCTACAACTGTACGAAGAATGATTCTACAGGTTATTCGCCGTTTTTCCTATTGTTCGGACGATCTCCTCGTCTTCCTGTGGACATCTTGTTTGACATTCAGACACCGAAAAATGCCAAGACTCACAAACAGTACGTCCATGAGTGGGAAACAAATATGAAACAAGCGTACAGACTGGCTTCTGAAACAGCAGCAAAATCAGCAGCAAAGGGCAAGAAGAACTACGACAGCAAAATGATGTCAAACATCCTTCAGCCAAATGACAGGGTTCTTGTCCGGAATTTATCAGAACGAGGTGGACCTGGAAAACTGAGATCGTGGTGGGAAGACAAGGTGCATGTCGTCCTTCAGCGCCTAGGAGATGACAGTCCTGTCTATCAAGTGAAAGCTGAGGATGGAACTGGCAAAGTTCGGACATTACACAGAAATTTACTTCTGCCTTGTGATAATCTTCCATTGGAGCTGCCAAAGCGTACTCGAGCAAAGTCAGAAACACCTCGAAAAGTGAAGAAAAAAGGGAAGCGCGACACTGTGGAACACCCAGAGACTGATTCGGATACTGATCTTGATTGGCAAGAGTGGTTTGTAGATCAACGACAGGGTCCATTCAAG
Organism: Liolophura sinensis; assembly: GCF_032854445.1. NCBI lineage: Eukaryota > Metazoa > Mollusca > Polyplacophora > Chitonida > Chitonidae > Liolophura > Liolophura sinensis. Next base: position 1,849,613 of record NC_088302.1, on the reverse strand, counting down.
CTTAACCCTCAGGCTGAGTCCTTCATTCCGAGAACTGAAGTGACACAACACGAGGACACTCTCTACAGTGGATCGGATGCGGCCAGTGATAGTGTTCATTCCAGTTCCGATTGTGACAACGAAGATAATGGAACTGTGCGACAGAGACAACGATCCAAGAGGACAATCAAACCACCGTCCCGGCTGACTTACGACACAATGGGAAATGTTACTGAGTACCGATCGCCGCCTTGTTTGAGGACAGTAAATTGTGACGGAGTAACCGTGGCGTGGCCATGGCAGTTTTTTCCCCTGGGGATAGGTTCACCATTTCCGATGTTGTGGACCCCATTGTAACCAGTGTGTCAGTAAATTGAAGACTTGATTGTTGGGACTGTGAACTCTGGCAGTTAAGTGTTAAATAACATTTCCTTTGTAGATTTTGCTGTTTAAATTTTGAACTGACCCAGGACATTGGGATTGTTGAATTTTAGTAGAAGTGATGGTCAGTTATAGTTGATTCAGCTGTTGAGTAGTACCAGGGCACGAGACTTTAGACGTGATCCACTGAAATGTTGCTGTTTTCAATACAGTTTTAGGAAAGATTGGAAAACCGGCAAGGTAGTGTAGTTTTCCAACCTAAGAGTAGAAGTAGCATCACATGAATCTGTTGAGAACAGAAATTTGACATGGATTTTGTTAGACTGGCCATCTAATAAAATTTTGCGTTGAATATGCCTAGGTTATTATCTCATCGGTGATGTAGCGATAGATTTGGTGGAATCAGTTGAAGTGTGGATGAGCCATGAACCTAGCTAATGTCGGGACGACATTTATTTAGAGGGGGAGAGTGTAGCGATCGTAGGTAATTAGCAATGTTGTTCTAAGGGACATAACTCTTAGGTGTTACACAGGAGGGGAATTTACAACATGTGCGTTGACTCTGAGTAAAACGATCGTTCTGATTGGTTGATTGGGAGGATGAGACTGGTTGTCCGCCATCTTCCATTAAAAGTTCTGTGCCATCTAAATAATTTGTCTCGTCTCGTCTGTGTTACAGGTAAGATTCAGAAGCCATCTGCCCCTCGGTAACACGCCATTTAGTTCTTGTTGTGTTGTAGTTCCTAGCTGATCTATAAAAACTTATATAATGCGGTTAGCTTTGAAGATATTTGTGGAAGAATAGTTCATAACTCTAAAAGTACATGTTCGTTTACTGTTTATCAAGGTGTTGTTGTTGTTACAAGCCCAAGAGTGTTAAATCCTTGTTAGAATTAGTCTGAGATATAAAGCTACACTAGTATGGCATTAGTTCATAGTTTTGATGCATTTGTATTCATGATACAAGTAACCCTAAGAGCTCAGTGTAGTTACCTGTATAATATTGGGACTTTAATTCAGTCAATGTTCGAACGGGTGTACATAAACCCGCTAGTTATTGTAGCGATTTAGGGGAGGCAGCTCTCAGTGACATTCTAATTCAGGGGGAAATACTCTGCCCGGAATTATGATGTGATATTGTATACGCTGTATTGAGATTGGTCGTCCGCCATCTTCCATTAAAAGTTCTGTGCCATCTAAATAATTTGTCTCGTCTCGTCTGTGTTACAGCCTTACATTGCGCCAGACCATAGGAAGGGCAACATAATCAACTGCGCAGAAAATAGTGTGCTTGACGTCACATCTGTCGTTCAAATGTAAAATAGAAAAGGCTTCAGCTCTGATAGTATTGAAGTGATGAGACGTGCCTAATTGGGGGAGTAGTAACAGTGTAGTAGAAATACAGATCATTTGGCCTGAAGTGGTGATAATAGAAGGATCAACCCGGCATTCAAAATCACGTATGTGGACAATGAGGAGGAACGAGGCTGGAAAATATTATACATGTATGTTGTGGAAAACATTGAAGTTGACAGTTTAGAATTGATATTGTGGATTGCGATAAAATACTGGCGCGTGTTGTGTAAGCGTCCGTAAATAATTAGATCAACATATGTATATAATCAAGATGTTTGATTAATTGTATTTTTGTTTTAATAGCTGTAATACATGAATGTACACCAATACCGATAATCATTGTAGCTGTACTTTGAATTACTTGAGTACATTTGTTTCAGTATTGAACCACGTGGTCCTGTTGTAATTTTCTTTGATCATGTAAGACCTGTTTGTCTGCGGTTGAATCGCCTGCGAGACTATCTTACGTTGTCGGGTGGACACGTAACTGGCTTTTGGGGAAACAAGTATTAAATATATGCTGGACAAAGAAATGCAAATGCTCTGGTGGGTTTTCACAAATGCCACAGCCTGAGAATTTATTACGTGGGACAGATGTAATCAGTGTAAGAGTAGGAGTATCTGTAAATATGTTTCTTCCCTTCCTTCCTTCCTTCTGAGTTTGGACAGTGTTCCTACTGAGGGACTCACAAGGAGAAGCAGCCTAGAGGATAACGTCTGGCAGTCACGACGGTACAACACCTGGATGAAATGTATGAATGAAGACTGGCTGTGATTTTAGCAAAACACGTCTTGACTGCTCGGTTGTCGTGGAGGGAATGGGGCTAAAACAAAGGGCCACAAGGCAAGGCTGGGGTGCAGAGGTCATGTGACCTCCCACCCCCTCTCAGGCCATGGGCACTCCCCCACAAGCATAAGGCTTATATGTATATATATATATGTATCTATCAACAATAATAACAAATGCTTACTGATTGGCCATAGAGAACATGTACACTGGACTCAAAAAGTCCAAAAGTATGATAAATTCCAGTATATGTGCATCTGCAGTGATATATAAATTCTGAGGATTGTGTTGTGTTAGGACAATCACTGAGGCATAACTAAATACAAAAACTCAGAACAGTTTTTTTTACAATTGTTTGCTGTTGTACTAAGTTTTCATTTGGCCTGTGTACTGCTGGCGCAGCCATCTGGTTTAGCCACTTGACAGAGGCTGGGCTGATAGGATGAGATTAACCAGCAGGGGTCATCAGGGGCAATAGATGCCAAGGAGAAGTTAATCCATTCCAGATGTGCTGCCACCTTGCTTACATATACTGAGGCAATACACATGTCTGTAGCTACTGGAGGCTGGCATGATCAGCTCGAACAAAGGAATTAGTCTTGACCATGTGTTAACCAGTGTAAGAGGAACTATCTGTTTTGGAAGTTAGGGGATCAAGTAAGTCTAGGCGAAAGCTAGTAGTTGATATATATAATCCTTAAATTCCAGATTAATTTAAATAAACAGTGGTCACTTTTTAAAACTAGTGAACTTAAGTGGGTTAATAGTTTCAATGTGAAGGTTTACCCCAAACTAACACAGCTAACCAAATATTTTCACTGTAAACAGGTTGATGGGAGAAGCAGTAATCCCACCTGTTTCTTATTATAAATTACTGAAATCTATTCAGCCAATCCTTTTAAAATGTGTTTATCTCTTTGCAGAGATCACACTAACTCGTGAATGGCTACCCGAAGTAATAACTTAAATTACTCAAAAAGATGCACATAATATATCCTATATGGCACAGTCAGATAATTGCATATGCAACAACAATTACATATATCAGTTTATGGAAGTGTTCTGAGACCACAAGGGTTAAATTCTTACCTGGGTGAAATGTATGAATGAAGACTGCCTGTGATCTTGGCAACACACGTCTTGACTGCTCGGCTGTCTTGGAGGGAATGGGGCTAAAACAAAGGGCCGCAAGGCAAGGCTGGGGTGCGGAGGTCATGTGACCTCCCACCCCCTCTCAGGCCATGGGCACTCCCCCACAAGCATAAGGCTTGGTTACTGATGCGACTAGCTTACTGGTGAACACCCAGAGCAGATCTGGCCTGGAGATTTGGGCAGATCTGACCTGGGGGTTTACACTCAGTTATTCAAATGGACCTATAATGAGTTCGTTAGATGTTCGTGTTTAGTATAATACAGTTACAGATGCGTAACACATTATAAATATGCACTGTAGGACTTATGGCATCACAGACTGTTTCCAGTATTTACTCCAAGGTACATCTGTGTCACATTGTTAGAGTCAGCCAGCTGAGGGCCGTTGGTTACTCCGGGCCCTGCCGAGTTACCTCTCCCCATATAATTCCTGGCTACCGCAATCAAACAAATAAATGTGTGATATTAGAGTTATTGCCCTTGTTCCATATAGATCGTTTATTAATTTATACTTTGACGTGTTGTAAGGCGACTAAGTTTGGGTTTCTAAGAGTAATAAATTGAACGTAAAAGTTGTAAGCTGTTTCCGACTATAACAATGAGCCCAATGTTAAACCGAAGCAATGAACAAATCTTGCACCGTACGTGTGGTGCTCAACTAATCTACGTTAATACAATATCAAATCAGGTTTCCTCTTCACTTGTGGAGCTAACTATAATGTAGTGATTTCAGAGCGGAACACTGGGCTGCGGCCTTCACGTTAATTTGGCTGGTTCCGCTATGCCCAGCGTCGTGCTCCCAGTAACCATTGCTGTATAGGTAACAAAATAAGAACAAGTACCATGCACGTCAATGAACAAATCAGTATACAGAACAAAAAGGGGGGGGGGGGGGGGGTGTAACTCTAACATGAGTAAATCACAGAATAACTGTATCTCTGACTCTGATTGTTATGCTAGTTTAAATAAATCGGCACAATAACAGCTCATACATGGAACGCACAAACGGAAACGTTACAGACTTTATCATATACGTGACATAAAGACGATTTATATACATTTGTGAATCACTCTGAAACCACAGATGCCAGTTAGTGCCAAGCATAAAACTATTTCCCAAACATATATGTAAATCTTGTAATTACGAGAATGACAAGATACTTTCTCGTCATTTTTATAATGACAAGATATTTTCACTTAATTCTCATGATTGCAAGGTACTTTTGGTAATTACGACAAACTTTCTCCTAATTACGACATACTTTGTCGTAATTATTACACACTTCTATCGTAATTACCATGTAGTTACTGATGATGTTCATTCAGTATGTTCTACACTGAGATACGAAAGTCTGAGACAATTTCTGGAAACTTTGAAACGCATTCATTCCTTACAAAGACTGTTCAGCGGGAAGTTTTATTCTAATATATGTCGTTTAAAAGGGACTATTAGTGAAAGTTTTATTTGATCATTATTTATTTATTTACTGATTAGTGTTCAAGGCCGTACTCAAGAATATTTCACTCCTACGACAGGGATCAGGTTTGTAGGTGGAGGGAGACGGAGTGTCCGAAATAAACCTTCAACCACCACCCACACCACCCCATCAAACTCTACCCACCCCACCCCATCCCATCAACCACCATCCACACCACCCCCATCAACCTCTACCCACCCCACCAAACCCCATCAACCTCTACCCACCCCACCCCATCCCTTCAACCTCTACCCTCTCAACCTCTCGTGGGTACACTCTTTACTGCACTGTACACGGCAATGGTTAAAACGTACTGTTCTGGCCTGGCTCACGACTTTCCGTGAACATAACCGGCAATTCCCGGGTATTACAATACATTTACAGCCCATTCAAATGGCAAATATAATATATACGGGTATGAGATAATTGCAAAAGCCTTCTAGTGAGTGAATGCTTTATGACATCCGTCCACTATATAAACAGTCGTAAAGATGTTTCGTAATTTCCATCCTCCTTATTTACCTTTATTCCTTATATCATTTTTATGCATTACACAATATAAAATACAAATGAGCATTTCTCATCGTTAAGCAACACTCAGAAATCAAAGAAGACTACTTTTGCAAGGTCAGTTAAACGTGTAGCTCTCGCGTGCAGATAGTTACGTGCTCGTTAAGGGGGCTTCGTACAAGTGAGCCCAGGGCCCACAGGGCGTCCAGCTTACTGGATAACAGGAAGTGTTAACATACTCAGCTGGTGCGTGCACTTGCACTAGCTCCTCTGAAACACCACTGACGATCCGCTATCACCTGGATTAGTGATAGTTCGTGCGACCGTCTGAAGAGTGTCATTGTCCATTATACCCATTCCGTCACGCTCGGATATTGAATGATAAACTGAATAAATATTCACGGCTGAGCAAGTCACAAGTGTGACCTCTCAATGTGTTTTTTAGGACCGAAAAGAAACGCGGCAAATTACCGAAAGGAGATTATTCTATTAAAATATGGAGGACTTCACGGTTTTTGACTTTATATAGTGCAGTCTTCTTGGTGCAGCGTGCATAGGCTTTTTCATAGCCACATTTACCTGTCACCTGTATATATGTAATCCACACACATGTAGCTTAGGCTAACCTTAGCCTGCACAGCGTGTCATATAGTGCTTCAAAGGCTAGGACCTTAAACCATTAGACCACGGCTAGCTCACTTCAGTTTAATACAGTCACATGTTTGGCACAACTTATATGGTTTGCCGGAAAGCATATTTACCCCAAATTATGTGCCTGTTTTCTGTAACGGGCCCAAAATACATTGCACATATGAATTCACATATTCGCATGCAAATTCAAGTATCTGAGATTTTGTTGAAAAAAAAATTGAACCAAGCATCACAGCGTGGAATCGTTAAATACCTCGTTGGCATACATAAAAAAAAAGTTAGCACAAAAACAGATATACCAACAAAAAAATATGACAGTAGAAATTCAGAAAGGTGAATTTTTGGGAGACCGTTACACACGTATATTGAACCATAAACGCTGTGCATCGCCGTTATATGGATTCAGCGTTAACGGTCTAGGAGTTAACACTGATGACATCCCTTAGCGTGACATTATTGCCACAGGGGTTGTTCTTGTAAGGGCCAGCGGATGGTCGTGGATTTCACCCGGGCTCTGCCCGGATTCCACTCACCATAATGCTGACCGCCGTCGTATAAGTGAAATATTCTTGAGTACGGCGTAAAACACCAATCAAATAAATAAATAAATACTGTAAGGCAAGCAGTGGTTTGATGACATTGAGCTTCTCTGTATTTTGTACTTGAAACACTTGTATCCTGTTCACTGGACAAGGGAGTAGCCTAGTATAACTAGAGTGTGAACTTTTGTCGGCATCAGGTCTGATTTTCAGTTAGATTTTAACTGCAAATTCCGCACCACAAAAGTGGAATCAAGATCGGAGATGTGTTAATTACTAAAATAACAGCACATGTAGGTTGAAATATCTACATGTATAAAGAACTTCAAACAATATTTCGAGGATGCATGATAACGCGAACTGATCCATTATTATAAATGTTTCCTTCAAATCTCAAATAGACTGTGAACCTGCTAGCTGTTTAGCATGTTAGATCCACCAATCAATATTAGCCAATGAACGCTCCCGGAACGAGCAAAATACTTAACAAAATCAATAACCAGAGATATATGTCTACTATGTTCACCTGAATCGAAAGCTTAAATTAATACCACTTCATGCAGTAAACATAATGTAATAAAGTACATGTATTTTGTGCGCAATCCATATCCTTAATGTATGTCAGTCTGCAACTATAATGGATCCAGACAACTTTCAGAAACATACAACTCATAGACACTGTCCATAAAAACATATTTGCAGGCAGTCAACTACTGAAACTTTCTATATGCCACAATTTACCACCTTCACAAATCCTACGTCACGCTCGCTTTGCTACAGTAGGATTGGTTGAATTGAACACTACAGGTACGCATATTTCGAATTTGTTACAGGTGCGTATTCAATGGATCAACAACTGAAATCTCTCAGGCTCAGCACATATCTCCAGTCACATGTCGGGTTGTTCCTATAGAAACCCAAGAGTGATTGTCGTCAGAGGTGCACACTTAAGACGGATAATCTAACTGGCCACATCACCTTCTTTGCCCTAGCACTTCATTGACTGAAACGTGCTATGTAGCCTATTGGCCTATTTGAAATGAAATCAAATTGCCGATGAAAGAAGCCGGGGACAACCCTGAAGAGATGAAGGAATATGACCTTCAAAACTTGCAACACAATATATATGCTAAAGAGAACAGTCAATACAAAAAAAAGATTTAAGCCATAAATTTTGTAATCACTGAAATTATGCTATATACATGTACCAAAGTGGTTACCAGCATTAGCAGTTAACATGTCTCTAGTCACTATTGTTACATGGAATTATCAGATGTAAATTACTCGTTTATTGTTTATTGTAGGTAAACAATAATCTGGCATGGAATTCATTAACTGGTATTATTACTGTACAGTATATGAGCAAACAGAATCTCACACAATTCTCCATCATCAGTAAATTTCGCTTATTCATTTACTTGCATGCTTTCAAAGATTTCACACTATTTTTGTGTACAAAATAAATGGTGATAGTGTCACCTCTCTTTCTTTCTGTCTTTCTGTCTTTTTTACTTACTCTCTTTTACTTACATCTCAGAGCTACCTAACCCACAACAGATCTCAGAGCTACCAAACCCACAACAGATCTCAGAGCTACCAAACCCACAACAGATCTCAGAGCTACCAAACCCACAACAGATCTCAGAGCTACCTAACCCACAACAGATCTCAGAGCTACCTAAAACACAACAGATCTCAGAGCTACCAAACCCACAACAGATCTCAGAGCTACCTGACCCACAACAGATCTCAGAGCTACCAAACCCACAACAGATCTCAGAGCTACCAAACCCACAACAGATCTCAGAGCTACCTGACCCACAACAGATCTCAGAGCTACCAAACCCACAACAGATCTCAGAGCTACCTGACCCACAACAGATCTCAGAGCTACCTAACCCACAGCAGACCTCAGAACTACCTGACCCACAACAGATCTCAGAGCTACCAAACCCACAACAGATCTCAGAGCTACCAAACCCACAACAGATCTCAGAGCTACCTGACCCACAACAGATCTCAGAGCTACCAAACCCACAACAGATCTCAGAGCTACCTGACCCACAACAGATCTCAGAGCTACCTAACCCACAGCAGACCTCAGAACTACATAACCCACAACAGATCTCAGAGCTACCAAACCCACAACAGATCTCAGAGCTACCAAACCCACAACAGATCTCTGAGCTACCAAACCCACAACAGATCTCAGAGCTTCCTAACCCACAACAGATCTCAGAGCTACCTAACCCACAACAGATCCCAGAGCAACCTAACCCACAACTACAACACACCGATCAGTACTCGCCACAACAACTACGCACGCATATAATGATGCACGACACAACATAAACTGTGCAGCTGACACAAACACAAACAATTTTATGAGAAAAGATAAAAACAATCAGTACATACCAGTACCGCAACAGCCAATACACTTCTCGACATCGTCTCTTTCAAAAATGAACAGACAACCAGTTTCAAAAACATCACTTGTAATATGGCGAGCTGCGGAAATAGAACGTTTAGGGTCCTACACACGTTTAAACTAAACACTTTCGGTTAGTAAGTGAACTAAATAATAGCGTCATAAAAATCGTCATATAGACATATTTAGCTGGTACGTGTGTCCTTAATAATGTGCTTACTTTTCCGTGAACCAATTCTACATGTTTAGGTGTGTAGCTTTGTGTCATCTTTATGTTTAGCTCGGATAGGGCCTATTCTCACACAAGTGCCCAACAGTCAATTAACAACGATTACGTGTATACATTAATCGTGTTTAGCAATTAAACGTCATAAAACAGATACTTCGTGAATTATGCTAAATGCGTTTAGCATTTTGATACATTGTGTGAAATGTCAAACCTTTTCAGGTGTCTCCGATGTGTATGAATCCTCCACGCCACCTTTAGCGAGCATGACTTCTTTCCGCACAATGTATATAACAGACTGTCCATCGCCCCGTGTTAAGCGGAATTATACACACAACAATGAAGCAGAGTATCAGATATTCTGGACACTCCGCCCTTATTTATTTGCATGAGAACTGTACTCATTGTAAAACTTAAGAAACTTAGAGCAAATGTGACGGGTATCTACTGTGTGTAGATGTGATGGTTGATTGTGAGTTACCTCCCTTGATGTTAGTTCTCCTATGTTGTTGTGGTTTTGCTTGGTAGCGGAAGGCGGGCAGGCGACGCCGGGATTGCTACGAGCAAACTGATAAGATACGGCCAATGTAGAACATGGTTAAACCCTCCGGATATAGAGGGTTTTTTCCATCTGGACAATAAAAAGAAATCTGAACTGGAGTTGGAGTAATTGCTTCCCTCGAATCCTCTCAATTAACACAAAGGTGTTTCATGGACGCACCACCGATAGCAAAACGGAAGTTCGAAGGGGAAAGATCAAACGGTGAAATTAACTAGGCGTAAAAGGAAACCTCTTTTCTGAAAATAGGAAAGATATGAAAGTGTATAGAGGTTACTATAATTTTGGGTATTTCTATCTGAACTGACTTTGAATTAGATCAAGCCGTAGATCAATGATCAGTTGCAATCAAAGCTCAACTAAGATACATATTTTATTATGGACAGGTTATATTGTACCATGGTACACGATTTGAAAACTGATTTCACTCAGCCGCTAAGCACATACGTTGCGTCTTTCCAACATCAATGAAAACTGTTGACTGCTTCGAGATCATTATATGACTCCGTCCTATTTTCGTACTTCATACACTTTCTTACTTCTTTAGTAGTTTGTGTGAAATGTCGTTTTGGGAACTGGCCTTGCGATTATTGACCTCGACCATTTATGCTGGTTGACGGCTGGTATACGAATTATGTTTCGAGGCATAGATTTACAGTTAACCTGACATCGCAGAGCCAAAATGTTATTCGAAGGGGTGTGCTCAGAAGATAACTTCAGACGTGTTGGATATTTTCTACCCTACACATAGACTATGTGGTAGGGTTATGAGATCTGTGCTCAGCAGGGTAAAAGCGAAGCTTGTAGCCACTTGATTTCTGAGCATGACAGAAGTGACGGACGCATTACTTTTATGTCGATATCAAGAGTGTCGAATTTCATTGCAGGATAGTCTTGAAGAGGAAATGGATTATAGCAGCTAATTAAGAAACGTTCAATTCACTATTACACTATGATAAAGAAGCAAATGCAGGGTGTCAACTACTGACTGCGTTCAGATTCCCTGCACAGTCACAGTAATAATCGCATATTCAAACATTCACAAAAACCACAGCAGGTCCAGACCAAATAGCCGCGCAATACCAGCTTGCTAATATGGCTTGGTGTATATGATAGCACAACGACGTGGAATTATCTACCTTCTTTTCAGAAGACTTCGAACTCTTCAATTAACTCGGGACATCTTGAGACATAAGGTCATAGGCCTACCACGCCTTTATATATTCAGAAACATAATTACGTGACTAACGGGCAGAAATTATCCATGCGATGACAACCCAGAGTCTCGGATACACAAGATCTGACAAAGGTGTATATGTATACTTGGAAGGGAGCTTGGCCTAAGTCCAGACAATAACACCAGCGCGTGTAATCGATATGGCAACAGGGAAAACAGCTGTAAACAGGGTTTTGATCGGACAGAAATAAAGCAGACGGCTGTTCATTGAAGCAAACACAGCTCTGTATTTAATCCTGCAACGCCACTGTCATGATAACTGTCCCGTGCACATATATATATATATGCCATATTTTACATTTTAATATGCTGTTAGAGTTGACCACACAAAAAAAGAATAGAAATTAAACAGACCGTCTAAAATACCCAGTTTTGGGACTACGTCATCACGTAGACAAAGTAACATACCAGTGCAAAATGGCGTCGCCATCTTATGGCACGGTAGGTCTACTAGCCTATATTTTAACATGGCAGTATTTGTGGATAAACACAACTAACGGCAGGTTATCATTATTTTTGCAATATTTGATACTCAAATACACCAAAGACCATAATTCAGAAGATTAAGCTAGTCCTGTCCTCTCTGTTGTCCAATAATCTATATGCCAACCTATGTTAAAATTGGCTGATTGACCCTATATTTCGTGCCAAAAAGTGACGGGGTCATGACGTCAGGGCTTGTGTCTCTGTTGTTGTAACTTCGTATCTAGAAACCAGTGTGTGGAGAAGTATTTAAGCTATTAAGCAATCACTCAAATAATCCCATCAAATCCGCTGTCCCTAGTATCCATTGTGAAGATCCTGATTATGTCGTTTGTATTCAGGTCCTGGTAATGTACTGATCGGTATATTTTTTACTCTGGTATTGATCTACTGGATGCACTTTTCTGATAACCTAGCAAACTACGTACAAACTAGTTTGTAGGTATTTAAGATATATAACGCAACCTGCTTCATCAAAAACACTGTTCGGTGAAGATATTCCCTCATGCACAAAAGTCAATTGTTAACGCTAGACTACAGGCATACATACATACAGGCATACAGACAGACACACACACACACACACACACACACACACACACACTCACATACACACACACACACACACACACACGACACACATACATACAGACAGACAGACAGACAGAAATACATACATACATACATACATACATACATACATACATACATACACACATACATACACATATACATACATACAGACACACCAGCCAGCCAGCCAGCCAGACAGACAGACACTCACCGGAACATTCAATCACTGAAGCTTACGCTGGTATATACATGCAGTGACATTATAGAGCTACAAATAACCAACATTGAATGAATACATTGTGTGAAACTGGCCCAATCCAGGATGAAAGTCAGCAATGTAGAGCGTGAAGAAAGTACAATCTGACATAAAAGTCAGCAAGGTAGAGCGTGAAGCAAGTACAATCTGACATGCAAGTCAGCAAGGTAGAGCGTAAAGCCAGTACAATCTGACATGTAAGCCAGCAAGGTAGAGTATAAAGCAAGCACAATTGGGCATGCAAGTCAGCAAGGTAGGGCGTAAAGCAAGTACAATCTGACATGCAAGTCAGCAAGATGGCGCGTAAAATAAGTACAATCTGACATGCAGGTCAGCAAAGTAGAGCGTAAAATAAGTACAATCTGACATGCAAGTCAGCAAGGTAGAGCGTAAAATAAGTACAACTGGGCATGCAAGTCAGCAAGGTAGAGCGTAAAGCAAGTACAATCTGACATGCAATTCAGCAAGGTAGAGCGTAAAGCAAGTGCAATGTGACATACAAATCAGCAAAGTAAAGTGTCAAGCAAGTACCACCTGACATGCAAGTCAGCAAGGTAGAGCGTAAAACAAGTACAATCTGGCATGCAAGTCAGCAAGGTAGAGCGTAAAGAAAGTACGGATTTGTGGTTCACTCATACAGGGTGTCGTGGAACAGACCCAGTGCTGTATGTCATAGGCAGTTTGGATTTGTGGTTCCCACATACAGAATATCGGGGAACAGACCCAGTCTTGTATGTTTATAGTCAGTCCGGATTTGTGGTTCGCTCATACAGGATATTGGAGAACAGATCCAGTGCTGTATGATATAGGCAGTGCGGATTTGTGGTTCACTCATACAGGTAATCGTGGAACAGATCCAGTGCTGTATGGTATAGGCAGTGCGGATTTGTGGTTCACTCATACAGGGTATCGTGGAACAGATCCAGTGCTGTATGATATGTCTACAGTGTAGCCCAGACAGTCCGGATTTGTGGTTCACTCATACAGGGTATCGGGGAACAGATCCAGTGTTGTATGGTACGTTCATGGTGTAGTCTAGGCAGTCCGGATTTGTGGTTCATTCACACAGGGTATAGTGGAACAGATCCAGTGATATATGATATGTTTACGGTGTAGTTTAGATTTTATATACTTTTTGTATTATAGATTTGTATTATAGTTGCTCTTCCATTTGTTTTTTAATTCTTGTTCTGTCTCTCTTATTTTGGAGATATGTTCTTCAAAGTATTCAGCTATTTTATCAAGTAGATTTTCTATATGTAATCTTTTTACATTCTTTTTTGTGCCTACAAAATCCACTTTTTTGCTAGTGTAAGTAAAGTGTTTATTATTGTTTTTTTCGTTGAAAAAGGCTAAAATCACTATAGCATTGTCGATGTTCCAAGTAAAGTTGCACTCCTGCTTTAACCACCGTTCAATTCTCGGCCAAAACATTTTAACTATTTCACACTGGATAAAGTTACAGTTCATAAACTCCATCATCTTTCCTGTCAATTTTGTACAGGAAAAATTTTGTAGGATATATCTGGTGCAAAACTTTATATTGACAATCTCTTAAATATATATCTCTAGTACTTTCGAAGAGAAATAAGAAAACATTATTTACATTAATATAATTTAGCTGTAAGATATGCTCCCATTTACTAATTATTTGTGTATGACATGTTATGTGAACAACTGCCGTCAGCTTCTAAATTTAGCTTGCCACTATTTACATATGCTGAGTTCAGGGCCTGCTGTCTGCCTCTGCCTTAGAATGTTCCAGAATACGCTCAGTTCGGGGCTTGTTTGTTTACAACAAGCGTTCAAGAATTTTCTTATTCTAGAAAATTCCACCAGTCTATATAAGACCTATGAAAGCAGGTCAAAGGGGGAGAAAATAGAATTATTGAGAGTTTTGGATGCTTTCGCTGTGTGTTACCTTAGTAGGCCTTTAGTGCTAAATTTTGGTGTCTTTATAGCCTCTGGCTTTGTTATATCATATCTCCACCGAGCACTTGTTCAGACTGAACTTGTATATTTAATTTGTGCTCTTGTGTACACAGTGCTTATTAGTACACGGACCCTGTCTGTAGAATTTTGTGTATATTTCGTCATACACTCAGTTATACTGTGGATTTTCCCTCTTGTGAGTATTGCCTCTGTGCATTTTTGAGCATTGTGGAGTATATGCGTCCGTTTGGGCTTGACACCGTTGTACATGTAAGTACTTTAGTATTTGTATAGATACTGCTATCCTTTCTTGTTAAACTTAAGTACTTTAGTATTTGTAAAAGTCTTGTTATCTGTTCTTGTTAAACCTAATAAATTGTTGTAAAAATAAAATCTGCTGGTTTTGGTTACTTTTTTGTTCGTCTAAACTGTCGTGTATTTCGAACAAGCCATCTCTTTATAATAAAGACAGTTTGGGTCGTAACAAATTGGGGGCTTGTCCGGGAACTGAATTTGAAATGGAATTGAAAGGATTTTGTGTAAGTTGTGTCATTTTTCTAGTCTTTGACTTTGTAGTAAATTTTGCCAGCAGATTTTTTTCATCATGTCGGATTTTAAGCCCGACGAGTTTATGGAGGCGCCAGATCAGGACATTTTTGATGTGTTAAATAAGGATGATTTGTATGCTTTAAGCAAGTACACGAATCTTAATATCAAAAGATCCTTACACAAGAAAGATATGCAGTTTAGTATTGCTAAATGTTTGGTAGAATTACAGGAGTTTGACGAAAGTGCATTAAATGCCTACAGGCCTGAGGGCGATGATTCCACTGTAATAAGATTGAAGGAGTTAAAACTAAAAGAAAAAGAAAATAAAAAAGAAAGATTGTTTAAGGAAA
Organism: Liolophura sinensis; assembly: GCF_032854445.1. NCBI lineage: Eukaryota > Metazoa > Mollusca > Polyplacophora > Chitonida > Chitonidae > Liolophura > Liolophura sinensis. Next base: position 1,834,187 of record NC_088302.1, on the reverse strand, counting down.
ATGAAAATGAAAAAGAAAGATTGTTTAGAGAAAGGGAAAATGAAAGATTGTTCCAATTGGAGAAATTGAGACTTCAGAGCGAAACTGAAGCGAGGAGACTAGAAGGAGATAGGTCTGGCTTAAGTTTTTCTGATATGTCTCCAAGATTTGACGTCACTAGAAACATAAGATTGGTGCATCAATTTCGTGAGACTGATGCAGATAAATATTTTCTACAGTTTGAGAAGATTGCTCAAAATTTAAAGTGGCCTAAAACGTTTTGGACTACCCTTTTACAGAGTGTGTTAACTGGCAAAGCTATAGATATATACACAGAGTTATCAGCAGAACAGGCTGCAGATTATGATTTTGTGAAAGATGTTATCTTAAAAAGATATGATTTTGTGCCAGAGGCCTATCGGCAAAAATTTAGAAATTTTGAGAAAAGAGATCAGACTTTCATTGAATTTGCTAGGCAGAAGGAACAATTGTTTGAGCGGTGATGCTCTGCTAAAAGTGTAGATAAAGATTATGAAAAGTTAAAACAGATCATTCTGATTGAAGACTTTAAAAGGTGTATTAATGATGATGTCAGAACTTTCATTGAGGACAAAGAGGCATTTAGAAAGCCTCAACCGTTTTCCAGCAGTTCATTTAACTCAAATTCAGGCCCACCGAAACAGACTCAAAATTTTGACAAATCAGGTGAGCAAAGAAGGCTCGTTAATTCAAATACTACTCAACGAAGGTCTGACCATACATTTACTTATAGACAGTTTAGCAGGGTTACATATAATTATTGTAGGAAGCCAGGCCATGTTATGTCAAATTATTATGCTTTAAAGAGAAGGCAAGAAAAGGAGGGTGGCCCCAAGCCTACTGGATTGTGTGTTACAGCTAAAGTCTGACATAGTGAACAATGTTAATGCATTTGATTATGTTAAGACTCCACCTTTAGATTGTACACAGAATTCACAGGATAATGTTATGAAGGTTTTTGAGCCATTTATTTGTGACGGTAAAGTCTCACTTAAAAGTGACATGTCTTGTGATAGAACGATCAGGGTATTTAGAGATACTGGAGCGTCTCAGTCTTTATTGTTACAAGATGTTTTGCCATTTTCTGATGAATCATATTCTGGATCAAATGTATTAATTACAGGTGTAAGCTCTGCTGAATTTGAATCTGTGCCTCTTCACAAAGCTTACTTGTCATCAGATATTATTTTGGGTGCTGTTATTGTCGGCATTAGGCCTACTTTGCCTTTTAAAGGAATTCATCTACTACTTGGTAATGACCTTGCTGGTGACAAAGTAATGGTTAATCCTGTTGTGACTGATAAACCTTGTTTAAATCAAACTGTTGATCCTGTTGAGAAAGAAATTCCAGATTTGTATCCCTCTTGTGCTGTAACAAGGTCTATGTCAAACAAACTTTCTGATGACGGCAAAAACACAGTAACGGACTTACAAGATACATTTCTTACACAAATGTTTACTCAAGGCGGCTGCATTGATAATGATGAATCAGACCATTGTACACCTAGTGACATATCACATGTTTCTAAACATCAGCTTGTAACTGAACAGCATAAAGACCCAGAAATTTCATGTTTGTTTGACAGAGCTCTCGATAATTGTGCTATTTCATCTGAACCTGTGTGTTATTATGTCAAATCTGATATACTTATGCGTAAATGGAGACCACCTGATGTATCTGTTGATGATGACTGGGCTGTTAAACATCAGATTGTTGTACCTTAGGCATACCGAACTGAAATTTTACGTATGGCACATGAAATGCCATTAGCTGGTCACTTTGGTGTTAACAAGACCTACTACAGGATACTGAACCACTTCTTTTGGCCAGGATTAAAGGGAGATGTAACCCAGTTTTGTAAATCATGTCATACATGCCAGGTAGTGGGTAAGCCTAATCAGACTATTCCTAAGGCACCATTAGAGCCTGTATCAGCTTTTCAAGAGCCATTCAGCAGAATATTGATTGATTGTGTAGGCCCTCTACCTAAGACGAAGTCTGGGAATCAGTATGTGTTAACTATAAAGTGTACAGCAACCAGATTTCCCGAGGCTGTTCCTTTAAGGAATATAAACACCAAGTCAAACCTTTAACAAAGTTTTTTACTCTGTTTTCCACTATTAGTGAGCTATTGACTCATCTGTTGAAAAGGTCCAGTAAGTTTATTTGGTGAAATGAGTGCCAGACTGCTTTTGATGAGATAAAAGCCATACTCAAAAGTTCGCCTGTGTTGTCAGCACCTAATTTTTAGAAAACTTTTAAGTTAGCAGTTGATGCAAGTGATGTTGCTGTAGGTGCTGTTTTGCTTCAGCAAGACAATCTTGGTGTTCATCATCCAGTTTGATTCGTTTCCCGTAAACTTTCAGAGAAGTTTCAGAGAAGTCATTCAACTGTTGAAAAAGAATGTTTGTCTGCTATTGTGACTCTGCAACACTGAAGTTTATGTAACAGCTTCGAGACAACCTGTCATTGTAAATACTGATCACAATCCACTTGTGTTTCTACAGAAAGTTAAGGGAAAGAATCAGAGATTGTTACGGTGGAGTTTATTGTTGCAAGAATATAATCTTGAAATCAAACTTGTTAAAGGAAAGGATAATGTTATTGCAGATTGCTTGTCTCGTGTATAAGTTGTGTATAAAATGTTTAATTGCATGTCGTTTTACACTGTTGTATATATTATTGTTTAACATATATTGTAAGTAGAAAAAAGTTAGGAAAACTTTTTTTCTTGAAGGGTGGGTGTGTTATGTGAACAACTGCCGTCAGCTTCTACATTTAGCTTGCCACTGTTTACATATACTGAGTTCAGGGCCTGCTGTCTGCCTCTGCCTTAGAATGTTCCAGAATACGCTCAGTTCGGGGCTTGTTTGTTTACAACAAGCGTTCAAGAATTTTCTTATTCTAGAAAATTCCACCAGTCTATATAAGACCTATGAAAGCAGGTCAAAGGGGGAGAAAGGAGAATTATTGAGAGTTTTGGATGCTTTCGCTGTGTGTTACCTTAGTAGGCCTTTAGTGCTAAATTTTGGTGTCTTTATAGCCTCTGGCTTTGTTATATCATATCTCCACCGAGCACTTGTTCAGACTGAACTTGTATATTTAATTTGTGCTCTTGTGTACACAGTGCTTATTAGTACACAGACCCTGTCTGTAGAATTTTGTGTATATTTCGTCATACACTCAGTTATACTGTGGATTTTTCCTCTTGTGAGTATTGCCTCTGTGCATTTTTGAGCATTGTGGAGTATATGCGTCCGTTTGGACTTGACACCGTTGTACATGTAAGTACTTTAGTATTTGTATAGATACTGCTATCCTTTCTTGTTAAACTTAAGTACTTTAGTATTTGTAAAAGTCTTGTTATCTGTTCTTGTTAAACCTAATAAATTGTTGTAAAAATAAAATCTGCTGGTTTTGGTTACTTTTTTGTTCGTCTAAACTGTCGTGTATTTCGAACAAGCCATCTCTTTATAATAAAGACAGTTTGGGTCGTAACAGACACTCACTGTCGTTCAAAAATATCATAAAAAGACGTTTGCCTCGTTTCTACTTAAGTAGAAAGCTGTCATACACAGGATAGGCAGCTGAAAGCACGTCTGTGGTCAGTTTTATATCAATTAGCCACTCCTTTGGTATATTTTTAGTAAGTTATTGTAATCTAAAAGTTTATCTTCTATTCCAGATTTGTCCTTAACATCTATAAAATTTTAAATATTACCAATAATATTTATATTGTCCCTAATATATAACATCTTACTTTTATACCAATTCTGAATGAAATACGATGAGTTTTTAAAATTTGAGTTGTACCATAAGTGTTCATCCAATGTGTTTCAGGGTGTTCTTCTTTTAATTTTTCCACAAAAAACTTCCCAAGCTTCTAGTGTTTTAATCCACAAAGGTTTTTTTCCTTATCTGTGCGATCTTTTTGATGTACCTACCTCCAACAATCTTCAACTTAACCCAGCCTACAGATGTAATCGAAATTCTTGGCAAATTATTTTCTTCAAAAACAAGCCGTCACATCCATGTTAATTTTTAAAGATTTGTCATTTCAAAGAAATGTATACAGTAAACTGTTATTTTCTTTTACAACATACAACGGAGGGCAAGGTAACGATAAGAAAAGATGAATCATTTTGAAAAGTGCCAAAGATTTGATATCTGTTATTTTATTCTGGAGGGTGAGGCTTCTTAATCTCAGACCGAGTGCTGTTTGACATATTGTGTAGTCTATGAAGTCCGGATTTGTGGTTCACTCATACAGGGTATCGAGAATCAGGTCGAGTGCTCTATGACATATTTTAACGTTGTAGTCTATGAAGACCGGATTTGTAGTTCTCTCATACAGAGTATCGGGGAACAGGCCGAGTGCTCTATAATGTCTACAGTGTAGTCTAGACAGTCCGGAGTTGTGGTTCACTCATACAGGGTATCAGGGAACAGATCGAGTGCTGTATGATATGTCTACAGTGTAGTCCAGACAGTCCGGATTTGTGGTTCGCTCATACAGGGTGTCAGGGAACAGGTCGAGAGCTATTTAATGTTTGCTGTGTAGTCTAGGCAGAGCGGATTTGTGGTTCTCATTTTGGGTATGGTGGAACCGGCCGAGTGCTGCATGGTATGTTTACAGTGTAGTCTAGACGGTCTGGAGCTGTGATTCACTGATGCAGGGTATCGGGGTACAAGCCGAGTGCTCTGTGATGCGCACGCTGTAGTCTAGGCACTCCTTACAGTCCATAATGGAAACCACCTTATTTAGTTCGCCAGCTACCTGACAAACCACCTTTGTAACAAATTTAAATCTGTAGGCGTGATCTGATTGGCCAGTGGTTCAGTGCCTTAAGTAAGAGAGTAAATTCAAATATCAAATTCGACTAGGACACACAGGAAATATATTTATTTGACTCGCGATATTGTTAATAACACATCATATAGTTTATTATTTAGCCACACATAGACCACAATAGAAAATGATTGTATTCCATGAGTTTGGAATGTTTATAAATACCAGTAATGATAAAAATATAATATAAGATATAAAACATATATACTTTAGAGTTGTCGGCCTGGATAACCCAGTATTGTCTGATTAGAACACTTACATCGGTGATCATATCGTTCACGTCATCTTGTAAGCAGACTTATACCGACACGAGATACAGGGTGCCCATTGCAAGCATGATACCCCATCTCACTTTAATCTTGCAGCTGTAGTAAATAATGTGAAATACTCTACTATACTGATATAAATTCCGCCTTCACATCGTTAGTCTCATCGTTAGAATAGGGTAACTTTTTGCACCGTGTATGTGTAGGCTGGCGATGACAATTCGTTAAAGGCACAACGTCATTCTCAGACAGTTACAGTTACAAAACTGTTTGAGGACAAAAAAATAACACGGTTACAATTCTGCTTGGCGAAAAGTCAGGGCTGTGTTTTCCTTGAATAAGTCAATATTAAATATATCAGTGTCTGTCACATTTCCTAATTTACGTATACTCAAACAAATGCTCCACTGTCCTTCAAACAAAGCTTAGGGCTCTTCTGGACGATGTAGAAGTCTATATCATTTAACGTCAGTGTATTACAGAGAGACGCAATGCACTCCAACACAGCACAGACCGGTATAACCAGTATAGACAGGATAGAAATACACACCCTGTGCACAAGGTGAAATCTGCTTCTACTCAAGTTATTGTAATTCCCAAAAACAAAGAGGTAAATATAGAAAACACGTACAAACCTCAGTATTAGCTCCGTGATCTGTAGACTGGGCACATTTGAGGACGTGTTCAAGACAACTCCGAACGTTATGAATGGGAGGAAAAGGGCTGCAAAAGACATCAACAATATTCCTATTTTATGGCGAATGGGGATATTTGGGCTGCGCGCTGTCAGGTAAATTCCTTTGTTCCATCGTTTTCTCTGGCGGATGAAATCGGCGAAAGTGTAAGTGCTTTCTTCCAACATTTCACCTTCGATAAAACCGAACCGGTATCCCTTTGAACAAGCAACGGCACCGAAGAAACAGTCTTCGGCGATTGAACCTTCCACACCGTTATCGAAGGAAACATCATGCTCTGCTCCTGCTCTGGCCACCATGTAGGACCCTTTCCAGCTGAAAATAGGGCGCCGTAATACATTCAGGGAGAATCGCAGATAACAGTAATCGATACCTACTCTGAAGCCGTCAATCAATGTCGTCACCCAGTTGACCATATGACCGCTAGCGTAGGTTATCGCCCCTTGTCCAAAGTCGGCGTCACCGCTTGACACAAAGTTTAAGATACCTATTACGGAGTCCTCTGTAAGGACAGTTTCTTCGTCCAGGTGAACTATCCAGTCGTTGGGACCCAGTTGGTTTATTTCTTGCTCGTTGCAATAGTGAAGCGCTCGCGCCTTGAACAAGCTATTATTTGGAGTCTGGTAGTAGGGCGGGACTACCTGTTCAAGTGTGAATTTATTCTCAAGGAGGTATATTGGCCTGTCAGTAACGACTTCAAACATAAACTTCGCTAATCCACTTTTTAAGCAAGTCTCTCTGTTCTTTTCAACATTTTGCTGAACAAGTTCAGGAAAAAGTCCCCGCGTGACAACGCGGAAGCATATGAACGGGGCCAGAAGAGGTGAATACTTAGGCTTGGTATGTCGTGTGGGGAAGAAACACAAAGTTACAAGGCCGGCGAAGTTCAACACAGCGAATGGAAAAGTAGTGATTATGATGGAAAATCTGGAAAAGGTCACAATCAGCTGGATCCACAAAGATTCGCTCTCCTTGGAGCTATATTCATGCCACTGAAAAAATTTAATTTGGGGAAGTTTCAGCATAATAATATTCACGCCTATCACAACCATGGTTGGAAACAACAGCCTTAAATCCACTAGCCTGACACTCATGATTCCGCTGAAGAATGTCTTGCAAATAGAACTCCTGAAAGTAGAAACACAGACTTTTGAGATCACATGACAGTACAATCTTTTTCTACAGATTTCACATGGCACATATAGTTACTATACCCAAGAAAAAGGGGCTAAACAACAATAAAGTTAATCGACAGACCAAAATACAGGATTCTGCTAAACACAACCGACGGAATCCAGGTCACTGCTTCGCTGCCTTTATAGATTTACCCAATTTTATTTTAAATTGCTTCTTTGTGTTTTTATTGGACGCGTATTTTGGTTGCCTTGGTGACACAGAACTTACTGATCACACTGCTTGTTTCTCTGTCTGGACAGTTGAATATATTCTCCGTTTGAACAACAAACGAATATAACTTGTCTATGACCAGATCTCAGGTAACACCAATCTCACTACAGTCAGATCTAGTAGCCGTTCTATCTACTGTCAGATCTAGTAGCCGCTCCCTATGCTAACTTGTCACTAACTAGATTTAAAGTAGCACCAATCTCACTAAGCCAAATCTAGTTGCCTCTCACATTACTAAATTGTCGCTACTCTTGCGTCCTTGTCTCCTGTGCAATCTCTCAATATTGTCACTGTGCATCACACAATACATGTGTACCCCATACTTGTGTATCTGGCTAGGGCAAATCTGTATATTGTCACTGTGCATCACACAATACATGTGTACCCCATACTTGTGTATCTGGCTAGGACAAATCTGTATATTGTCACTGTGCATCACACAATACATGTGTACCCCATACTTGTGTATCTGGCTAGGGCAAATCTGTATACTGTCACTGTGCATCACACAATACATGTGTACCCCATACTTGTGTATCTGGCTAGGACAAATCTGTATATTGTCACTGTGCATCACACAATATTGCCCCCATACATGTGTCTCTGGCTAGGGCAAATCTGTATATTGTCACTGTGCGTCACACAATATTGCCCCCATACATGTGTATCTGGCGAGTGCAAATCTATATTTTGTCACTGTCCATCACATAATGTTGCCCCCATGCACGTGTCTCTGGCGAGAGCAAGCCTGTATATTGCCACTGTGCATCACACAATATTGTCCCCATACATGTGTATCTGGCGAGTGCAAATCTGTATATTGTCACTGTGCATCACACAATACATGTGTACCCCATACACGTGTCTCTGGCTAGTGCAAATCTGTATATTGTCACTGTGCATCACACAATGTTGCCCCCATACATGTGTCTCTGGCTAGTGCAAATCTGTATATTGTCACTGTGCATCACACAATGTTGCCCCCATACATGTGTCTCTGGCGAGTGCAAATCTGTATATTGTCACTGTGCATCACACAATATTGCCCCCATACATGTGTATCTGGCGAGTGCAAATCTGTATATTGTCACTGTGCATCACACAATATTGCCCCCATACATGTGTATCTGGCGAGTGCAAATCTGTATATTGTCACTGTGCATTACACAATATTGCCCCCATACATGTGTCTCTGGATAGTGCAAATCTGTATATTGTCACTGTGCGTCACACAATATTGCCCCCATACATGTGTCTCTGGCGAGTGCAAATCTATATTTTGTCACCGTCCATCACATAATGTTGCCCCCATGCACGTGTCTCTGGCGAGAGCAAGCCTGTATATTGCCACTGTGCATCACACAATATTGCCCCCATACATGTGTCTCTGGCTAGGGCAAATCTGTATATTGTCACTGTGCATCACACAATACATGTGTACCCCATACACGTGTCTCTGGCTAGTGCAAATCTGTATATTGTCACTGTGCATCACACAATATTGCCCCCATACATGTGTCTCTGGCTAGTGCAAATGTGTATATTGTCACTGTGCATCACACAATGTTGCCCCCATACATGTGTCTCTGGCGAGTGCAAATCTGTATATTGTCACTGTGCATCACACAATATTGCCCCCATACATGTGTATCTGGCGAGTGCAAATCTGTATATTGTCACTGTGCATCACACAATATTGCCCCCATACATGTGTATCTGGCGAGTGCAAATCTGTATATTGTCACTGTGCATCACACAATATTGCCCCCATACATGTGTATCTGGCTTGTGCAAATCTGTATATTGTCACTGTGCATCACACAATATTACCCCCATACATGTGTATCTGGCGAGTGCAAGTCTGTATATTGTCACTGTGCATCACACAATATTGCCCCCATACATGTGTATCTGGCTTGTGCAAATCTGTATATTGTCACTGTGCATCACACAATATTGCCCCCATACATGTGTATCTGGCGAGTGCAAATCTGTATATTGTCACTGTGCATCACACAATATTGCCCCCATACATGTGTATCTGGCGAGTGAAAATCTGTATATTGTCACTGTGCATCACACAATATTGCCCCCATACATGTGTATCTGGCGAGTGCAAATCTGTATATTGTCACTGTGCGTCACACAATATTGCCCCCATACATGTGTCTCTGGCTAGTGCAAATCTGTATATTGTCACTGTGCATCACACAATATTGCCCCCATACATGTGTATCTGGCTTGTGCAAATCTGTATATTGTCACTGTGCATCACACAATACATGTGTACCCCATACATGTGTCTCTGGCTAGGGCAAATCTGTATATTGTTACTGTGCATCACATAATATTGCCCCCATACATGTGTCTCTGGCTAGGGCAAATCTGTATATTGTCACTGTGCATCACACAATGTTGCCCCCATACATGTGTCTCTGGCTAGTGCAAATCTGTATATTGTCACTGTGCATCACACAATTTTGCCCCCATGCACGTGTCTCTGGCGAGAGCAAGCCTGTATATTGTCACTGTGCATCACACAGTATTGCCCCCATACACGTGTCTCTGGCTAGTGCAAATCTGTATATTGTCACTGTGCATTACACAATGTTGCCCCCATACATGTGTCTCTGGATAGTGCAAATGTGTATATTGTCACTGTGCGTCACACAATGTTGCCCCCATACACGTGTCTCTGGCGAGTGCAAATCTATATTTTGTCACTGTCCATCACATAATGTTGCCCCCATGCTCGTGTCTCTGGCGAGAGCAAGCCTGTATATTGCCACTGTGCATCACACAATATTGCCCCCATACATGTGTCTCTGGATAGTGCAAATCTGTATACTGTCACTGTGCATCACACAATATTGCCCCCATACACGTGTCTCTGGATAGTGCAAATCTGTATATTGTCACTGTGCATTACACAATGTTGCCCCCATACACGTGTCTCTGGCTAGTGCAAATCTGTGTATTGTCAGTTTGCATCAGAATGTTAAAGGTGTTATTAGCCCTTTACTTTTTGTCGATATCTTGAGTTTCTAAGTGAGTTCCCTATGGCTGAATGTTAGTATTGGCTACGGCAAAGTGAAAATTCTTCTTGCCTTATTCTTTGAAGGTGTGGAACAACACTTATTTAAGATTACAGAAAAGTAAACTGACGTTAAACAAACTTTTTGCCTATATATTTTTGCTGCACATGATGTGTAATTATATGACTATTGTCAAACATTTGGCCTAATGGTAAATCAAAGGAAGGCAAAAACTGTGGTAGACAGGCGAGGGAGTACCAATACTCAAGAGAAGAATATTGGGTGGATATACAATGGGATAGAAAATTACAAAGTTTATAAAGCTCAAAAATATGTAAACTTATAAGCAATGTCCAGGTGATATTTTTGGAGCACTTTTGAATTCATTCGTTGGAACCGGGTTCTATCCACTTTCCTCAGAACATACAATGCTGGCCGCCGTCGTATAGTTAAAACGTCAATGGAATCAATCGATAAATCTGTTGGATTTTTATACATGGTTGTGAAGAGTACATTTTCTGCAGAAAGGGTGTTCTTTCAGAGGGAGTGTAATTACAATTTTCACCAAAAAAAAAAAAACAAAAAAAAAATGTTAACATGGATACAAGTAATGTCGCTATTTACTGTGGACAGAACACATTAGGTTTATTGTAAGAAATGTGTACAAACTGATGTTTTAGTTTTGTGAAGAGAAATTCAGTTGGTTGTCTTTAGTTCAGCAATCGTTAAAAAGTATGGTTTGGGGAAACTTGGTCATTTTCAAGAATTTCGAAATGATTTAAATAGCCCGAAGTACTTTCTGATCGTATAAGTATTTAAAACTCGACTGCGAAGACTTTAGAAAAGAATGTTAATCCTAAACATAGACATGTCATCAGCTGTCTACATAAGGACATCATCCCATGACTTAAGTACATCTTTTAATAGTGCTGGACACCGAAGGAGTCTTATATGCACCAGTAGAGAGACTTTCTGGAGTGTGTACAATTTCGCTGTTGTGTGTGTATTGTATAAGTAGATCACATATCGTTGTAATTCTGTCAATCTACAGGTCACTTTTCATCGGTTGATTTATTGTTCTTTCTGAACTGTACTTCTTGAACTATAGTCCCTTATATATAGTACAGTACACAAAGATACCTCCTTTTGTTTATAATTATATTTCCTTTGGCAGGCTTGGGTTGGTGAATACCCTTGCTTTGCGGAATTGTACTCCTGAAAGCAAACCCTTGTATGAGGTATAACGGTATATACTACGTAACACTACAATTCTCCGACTCTGCTGCAGACTTGGTTAAAGTCACAAATTCGGTTTGATAAAATATACCTTTCCAGCAAACTGCCTTTATAGCTGCTCTATTTACTTGACATATACATAGACGTAAAACTTAGTTTTTATTGCCGACTTAGCCTCATGGTTTTCTGACTTAGCCCCACGGCTTTCTGGTTTAGATCCATGGCTTTCTGACTTAGCCCCATGGCTTTCTGACGTAGCCCCATGGCTTTCTGGTTTAGACTCACGGCTTTCTGGTTTAGACTCACGGCTTTCTGGCTTAGCCCCATGGCTATCTGTGCTAATTTAATTAGCATTTAATATCTGCCATAATACAATACAACTCGTACATTTTGTGACCAGGAGCCAATTCCACAAAACATTTATGACTTAATTTGAAATGCGCTCTTAAAGCTTACTTTTTGGTTGTAGAAATTCAAATTTGTCTGCCTTATTAATGTTATCTTAAGACAAATGAGTCTAAATTTCAACTTTCAGAACCAAAAACTAAATATTGTGGAGAGGAATGTTCCTTTCCGTTATTTTAGCTAAAATTTGATCTATGATAACTTACAAAGAATTTACATGGCGTGAACCCATGAAGGCTCTTCAACAAGCCATGTGTTTTCAGTGTTTAGATAAAACCCCTGAGAGTTTCGATATGGACACAAAACCACAGTCTAATCAGGCATTGTTATGTGAGGATATAAACGTATAAATCACGCTCTCTTTGGTTAATAAAACTGACCCGGGGACGTTGACAGTTTGGACGGCTTATATGAAGGTTTTAGTGACATTACGTGGCAGACACGAAGTAGCGATATTGCCTTCCCACCCGTGCAACCACGCCATAAAACTGTTCAACGCTTATCTAAGTCTGACATGGAACGGAGCGGACTGTTGTTGTTTACGATCCCGTTACCCCCGCAACGTTACGGGCGAGGTGCAGAACTCACCAATATGCCATCTCAAGTCTTTACAGTAATATTAAACACAGTAACATCAAAGTAGATAGAACGCGTTTGTGTTAAACCAGGCAGGTAGAACACTTTCTTCTACCTGCATGGCTAGACCAACCTCTGTATGACTTAGTCAGTACAGCATGGGACGCTGTTGGTTAAAATATTACACACTGCTTTATATCTGTATATACCAATAAAAATAACATTAAATGACGTTTCAAGTCAGTTTCAAATTACAAGAATTATATATACCGATACCGGAAATTGATTTGGCAGTGTTAAATCTGTAACTCATATTTTAAGATATAATATTTAATCAGTTTAAACAGATTCCACGTGTGGTGGATGACAATCATGGGAACATATATTTAACTGCACGTGCATGTAATAAACTGACAGCAGTCAGGTATGGATCCAGGTGTTCCAATACTTGTGATGTATTTATGCACTGTATATCTGTTTATATATGCCTCCATGAATGTGTATAGTTGGGCTTTCTGCTGGGTCACGTTCTTCCTACATATCAGTGAGACAGCTGTGCCCCTATGGTTTTTTTAACTTCTTTACAGGTTACAACTATTATGCCGGGTACACGCAGTCAAAGGTTTTAATCTGGGGCATTTCGCCAACACAGTCCTCATTTGTTTTGGATGTTTTGATTCACAGACATTATATGAGCTTTATTTATCCCATTAAGAGGAAAATGTTCCTTCCCAGTAACAATGAGCAAAATATGAATTATCCCCTCTATATATATGCAAATATATGCAGTACTGCGCATGCCTATGTAAAATATATGCGAAAACAATGAGGAATTACAGAGAGCATAAAGTGACTATCAGGAACGAGGTATTTCTGGTAGTGTACATGAAACTCGTTTATTAAATTTATTTTCGGTGATTAACACTCTTTTGGTTAACGTTTTTACATTATGAACAGAAATGTAATACGCATCAACCTTCTGGTAGCCATACAAGCATATTGCACAGTTTATCAGCACCTGTATACTCTTGGGTTCTAACACCTGTGCTATATACCCACACACCTCCTAATGAGTCGATTCTCAGACACGCCACTTGGTTATTGTTTCAATCCATGGCAGTCCTTGTTTGTGTTTGTTGCCAAGGCATAAAGACAAAATATGGCGTTCATGCTCGCTGAGCCCAGTGAACTTCACGACCTCCCTAATAACCATGCATGGCGAGCATCAAACGTCTGTAGAGGTTTGCGTGGCTCGCTCTGATTGACTACGGGGCTATAAACGCTCCACACTGAACTGACTATATGTACAATTTACCTGGTCACGTTACATCCTCAGTGGGCTCTAACTGCCCCTCGACTTACAGAGGTACAGAGGCTCGCCTATGGAATTACATATACCTAATTTATATGTTGTCAATCAGGCTTTGTTGTTTGCTGTGAAAACCACAAAGTTAAATCATCCAAGAGGACATTAAATAGTGCAAGGGTTGGGGTATAAGTCCAGAGGTGAGGTTTGGGGGAGGGGAGTGATATTACGTTCCTCTCCTGGAGAACTTATATGTACACCTACATATGTTGTAGATAGATATACTATGTACCGGTACACCTTATACAAAATTTCTGTAATACAAAATTTTCTTCAATTAGCATCACATGACATATATATATATTTATTTATTGATTTGATTGGTGTTTTACGCCGTGTTCAGTAATATTTCACATACTACGGCGGTCAGCATCGTGGTGGGAGGGAACCCACGACCATCCGCAGTTTGCTGAAAGACCCTTCTACGTACGGCACGTGATATATAATATGACAGGTAGCTTGTCAGTGTACCTCTCTCTGCTATTCCGCAAGTATGCAATATTGGTTAACAATGTAAATGGGAAAGAGGTATTAATGTTTCATACACTTTTAATTAGATAAACAGTGTATTACTGGGACAGAGAGACCTGATGAACGAGACGATATACAGGCAAGGTTTCGTTGTGATTTTATAAGTCAAATGCATGGGTACTGACTAAAAAGTTTGAATGGCAATTTCAAAGTGCACCCCAACCAGATTCGAGAGCATTTCATGGTTAACGACAATAGCGCGCTTTGGTGAATATTTAGAAGCGTAAACTTCATTATATTGGCCTGGTTATTATCACTTCACATTTACCAGTCGTATTTTCGACAAATATCAACACGAATTACTTTTTATTACATAGTATTTGTCGTTTGTATACAATCTAGGTCTATTCACAACTTTCAGATCACAAGACTACCTAGTACAGCCCAATGCTGAGATCGATGTTTGGGAGTTTGGGGAGCCCGAGATAAGGCAACGCCCACGAGCAGAACGCCCTCACATGGACACCATGGGTCAGATATAGTATTAAGCGAGGTATCAGCAGTTCATGCCGTGGACAGGCAATCCAGAATCTAGTCATATTCCCACAGGCCACGGTCATTGATAAAATTAGCACTACAGTGTCTTAAAATTATATTTATATAATATGGAGCCGTGTGGCCAGGTAGCACTTTGGCTGGGTAGCACAACCTCTCCCCCCCTCCAGCCCTGCTCGCTTCGTTTGATTCTTAAATTGTGTTGCCTCTAGGAAAGCATCATGAGAACTACCCCAAGAGGCCAAAGGCGTGCATAAGATATAATCACGCTGTGCTGGGCTCCATATCTTATCTAAACCTTATATATCGACGTTATCAGTGTTAAGCCTGACGACACCATGGGGGAACATAGAGCCTAAACCTTATATATAGACGTTATCAGTGTTAGGCCTAACGATGAGGGGTAGACAAGGAGCCTAAACTTTATATATAGACGTTATCAGTGTTAGGCCTAACGATGAGGGGTAGACATAGAGACTAAACTTTATATATAGGCGTTATCAGTGTTAGGCCTAATGATGAGGGGTGGACATAGAGCCTAAACTTTATATATAGACTTTATCAGTGTTGGGCCTAACGATGAGGGGTAGACATAGAGTCTAAACTTTATATATAGACTTTATCAGTGTTGGGCCTAACGATGAGGGGTAGACATAGAGCCTAAACTTTATATATAGACGTTATCAGTGTTAAGCCTAACAATGAGGGGTAGACATAGAGACTAAACTTTATATATAGACGTTATCGGTGTTAAGACTGACGATGAGGGGGTACATAGCACGCTCATCCATGAATATGCACTTACTGCGAAATTTCTACACTTTGCGACTGAATCATAAATGTGAAATTCTGCAAACGAAATTGCTTACCTGTTTAGACGTTGCATGTGAAACCTTAACGTAAACAATAAGCTTAATTCTCACAAGTACACCCGCTGTTAACGGACCTAACGGGTTCGCATCACAGATGGAGAGCGTTGGGGTTTCAGAATGGCTCACTACAGCCGGTGTTTTATCATCTCGTTAGGTGCACTACCAGTCTACCAGCTGAGTCTACCAGTGAGACGAGATCATGCCTGAGTTGCGGGGGGGAAGGGGGCGTTCCTGACCTGGGTAAACACGCAGTCTTAGACACATGAACGGATTCTCACTGCCAGAAGTATGGGGAAGTCCACATGACTGCCAGCAGTGCAAGCTCAACTCGCTTTCTCATTGGCTGGGTATAAATCTATATTCTGCTGACAGGACGGTTATTTATAACTGAAGTACAGAAGCCCATTATGGGCATCTGTCTCTTTTTGACTGATTTATTTATTGGTGTTTTACGCCGAATACTTCACGTATACGGCGGCGACCAGCATTATGGTGGGAGGAAACCGGGCTCCTTTTGAAACACTGGGGCGACATTTTAGTTATCATATTGTTTTACACAAGCCAATTCAGTAGATTCATGCCCATTAGATACAATGCAGATTAACATAGCTGAAAGCCAAAGTAAAGTTTTTTTCCGCAGGAGTACATACATATATATTCAAATGTTTTAAAAGTCGAAAAGTCGTGTTGTGGTCAAGTCGTATTGTGGTCAAGTCGTGTTGTGGTCAAGTTGTTGGGGTCAAGTCGTGTTGTGGTCAAATCCTGTTGTGGTCAAGTCGTACTGTGGTCAAGTCGTGTTGTGGTGAGGTTCTGTTGTGGTCAAGTCCTGTTCTGGTCAAGTCCTGTTGTGGTTACCAAGGAGATAGAGCGAAACTGTAAATTCTCAGTATCGTCGTCCAGCGATAAAACAAATAAGTAACAGAGTAAAACAAATAAGTAACAGAGTAATACAAATAATTAACATATTTATTTATTTGATTGGTGTTTTACGCCCTACTCAAGAATTGTAAAACAAATGAGTAACAAAGAAAAACAAATAACTCCATGCAGAGCATTTCCATTGATCGACTTTGTCCGCCACCAGGCTTTGATAACCAATACTGTAGTTGGTAAAATTCCTGTTAAAGACCAGATTTTCTTTGTTTTAAATGAAATGTGGTGTTATCTCGTTGTCGATCTTCCTCTGTTTCATTTTATCACGCACAAAAAGTGAATGAGGGAGTGAGTGCTTGGGGTTTAACGACGTGCTCAACAATTTTCCAGCCATATGACGACGAAGGAATCCTTAGGGTGTATATAATGCACCTCCTTGTTGCAGGACGGATTTCCACCGCTCTTTTATCTAGTGCTGCCGATGGCAAATAGGGATTGATCCTGGATCTACCGCTCCTTAAGCGGACGCTTTACCACACAAAAAGTGAAAGAATCATGACATTTTTTGTTGAAAAATCGCTTTTGTCTTTAGCAGGTACATTGTGACCAGGTATACACAGTCAGGTGTGTAGCCCAACTGATGTAAGGATGTGCTAACATACCAAACAGTTCAGAGCACACTCAAACCTGGCAGAAATCATTTTCTATAGAGAGATGGATCTAACTGGAGTGTTTCTCTGCATTTCTTGTCTCGTGAGACTAATAGGACAAGGCTGTGAAACCACGATATTTTATTTACAGAATGGTTCATGTTAATCATACCAAGAACCACAGACAAAAACGTTTGGTTGTCGAGTTGTCACTCGCGCCGTATGGGCTTCCATTGCTATGGACATGTCAGTCAATATATGGAACACATGGCGCTTGGTTTCATGGCTCCGCCCAATAGGTCTTCATGTGAATATAAAAGACCACAGCGTGCCGAGTAACATTGGACGTGCATCATCCCTTTTCAGGGCTTGGAAAACGCCAAATTTATAATTTCACTCATTCACTCACGAGTAACATTCAGTGCTTAAATGGTTGCAAATTACAAGACCTCAACCCCCCTCCCCCGCCCCCCATCTCAACACTATGGCTTACTCAGGTTAAAAAAATACTACAGTGGTGTCAATTACAATATAGTAGGTCCACTTCGGGAGCGGTACATCCAGGGCCAATCCTGGATTGAGTCAGGATTTAAAAGAGGAATTTATAACTTCCTCGCTTGGCGTTCAGCATGAAGGGAATAGTGCAACGACTGGATGAACCGCATCAGTATAATGGCTCGGGCTGGGCGCCTTACTTGCCTTCGGTAAGTCCTCTCAGTGATTAATTCTGATTCTTTCAAAATTGCGATAAGAACACAATGCAATCCTGCCTCCTGTACAAGAGTAAAGAATTGAATCACCTCTCAATGGAATGACCTTACAGGCTGTGAAGTTGTAGAATAAACTTTCCTCTAAAACGTTATGTTAGCAAAATATCTAAACAGATTATTTGAATTAACATGCCTATTCAACCGAAGAGCTGCGATGCAATATCATTTGGACGAGAGGAAGTTTTCTAATACAATTAGGGGTTTATATTGTTTACTTGATGTCACAATGCATATAGCTTACCAGTATAGGCCTATATTTATTGATTTATTTATTTATTGATTTATTTATTTATTGATTTATTTATTTATTTATTTATTTATTTATTTATTTATTTATTTATTTATTTATTTATTTGTTTAAATGGTGTTTTACGCCGTGTCCAAGAATAGTTCACTTACACGACGGCAGCCAGCATTATGGTGCTTGGGAGGAAAATTGACATGTTGAATGGAATGTTTTCCGTAAAAACTTTTATAGTTTGTCGGTCATATCAACAACTTTTTGTCTTGCTCAAAAATGTTGAATTTTAAAACTTTAAATGACGTCTAATGCTTAAAAACAGTTTTGCTCACAGGCCTAAATTACAGCCTAAAATACATACGCTAAAAGTGACATGTGTAGGCCTAGGCAAATATATTTTAAGTATCGGATTAATTCATTTTGTTCGCCAATGACAAAATACCGCTAGATAGACCCTATCTATAGACATCCTCGGCATTGTAAATTTGCTACTTCTTCACCTCGCAGTATTGTCTTACTTTATATTAGGATCTAGTTTTTGTTTGATGCCTGGAATTCAGGACCATTTCTGTACAGTTACATTTACTGATTTTCTATAATTTCTGATTTTCATTCAAATCGATATCAGGCGCGTAGGAAGCACACGAACAGTGGAGTGGGTGAGGTGGGTAATGCACTGTTTTGTACACCGAAACATAAAACAGGAAAGCTCTCTTCTTTCTCATTCCAATTTCCATCCCGCAGGATAGAGCCAAGACGACAAGGACAAAAACTGAGCGGAGCACGTGATATTCATCTCTGCGCAATGATTTGGTGTTTTCATTGTACCATGCATTTAGCAAGCTGTTATGATATGCATCTTTAGGGATAAAGTAGTACGAAGCGAGGAAAACAGTTCACATAGCAGTCAAGTGGGATATACCGTTGATGGTTCCATGAAGGCGATATTTCAACGACTGGTTAAACCCCAAGCACTCACTCACTCATTAACCACATCGGGACGATGTTAATGATATGCCCTGGACAGGAGTGTACCGCGCATGTCAGCGCCTGGCCTTCGAATCAAAATGGGACACCGTAAGACAGGTGAGACAAGAGGATGGGAAGCAGAACTGTTCACGATCGGGAGAGGATTTCGCCGGTCTCATCACAAATACCTCATGTTTTATTGACTGAATGTCATATCTCAGTCGATCATCTGATGCGATGTTATTTTGTCACTGGTTATTTTACACGCACAAGTGTTCATATCAGTTAATATTCGTGGTGTACATTTATAAACAGACATTTTAAATTCATAGTTTTTAGCTGGTCTGTACTATACATGTAGCTCAGGTCTTACCCTGAGCGTCGGCGTCGGTGTTAGATAATACAAAAAGTAATGTTGAACAAAATGTTAGGGGTGGTATCTTATAAAGAACACCGGGATATTCCACCGTTACTACTAAATTACTGAATTCCTGATTTAGTGTATTGTTTATTGTTACGACCCAAACTGTCTCTATTATAAAGAGATGGCTTGTTCGAAATACACGACAGTTTAGACGAACAAAAAAAGTAACCAAAACCAGCAGATTTTATTTTACAACAATTTATTAGGTTTAACAAGAACAGATAACAAGACTTTTACAAATACTAAAGTACTTAAGTTTAACAAGAAAGGATAGCAGTATCTATAAAAATACTAAAGTACTTACATGTACAACGGTGTCAAGTCCAAACGGACGCATATACTCCACAATGCTTAAAAATTGCACAGAGGCAATATTCATAAGAGGGAAAATCCACAGTATAACTGAGTGTATGACGAAATATACACAACATTCCACAGACAGGGTCCGTGTACTAATAAGCACTGTGTACACAAGAGCCCAAATTAAATATACAAGTTCAGACTGAACAAGTGCTCAGTGGAGATAGGATATAACAAAGCCAGATGCTATAAAGACACCAAAATTTAGCACAAAAGGCCTACTAAGGTAACACACAGCGAAAGCATCCAAAACTCTCCTTATCTCTCCTTTCTCTCCCTTTGACTTGCTTTCATAGGTCTTATATAGACTGGTGGAATTTTCTAGAATAAGAAAATTCCTGAACACTTGTTGTAAACAAACAGGCCCCGAACTGAGGGTATTCTGGAACATTCTAAGGCAGAGGCAGACAGCAGGCCCTGAACTCAGTATATGTAAACAGTGGCAAGCTAAATGTAGAAGCTGACGGCAGTTGTTCACATAACACACCCACCCTTCAAGAAAAAAAGTTTTTCTAACTTTTTTTTTACTTGCAATATATGTTAAACAATAATATATACAACACTGTAAAACGACATGTAATTAAACATTTTATACACAACTTATACACGAGACAAGCAATCTGCAATAACATTATCCTTTCCTTTAACATGTTTAATTTCAAGATTGTATTCCTGCAACAATAAACTTTATTGTAACAATCTCTGATTCTTTCCCTTAAGTTTCTGTATAAACACAAGTGGATTGTGATCAGTATTTATAATCACAGGTTGTCTCGAAGCTGTTACATAAACTTTAAAATGTTGCACAGCTACAATAGCAGACAAACATTCTTTTTCAACAGTTGAATAACTTCTCTGAAACTTGTTAAGTTTACGGGAAAAGAAACAAACTGGATGATGAATACCAAGATTGTCTTCCCGAAGCAAAACAGCACCTACAGCAAAATCGTGAAAAATGACATCAGGTCTTGATGGTACATCCGGAAACAAATGTGAAAACTCATAAACAAGTTCAGACAGTTGTTGTTGCGGAATGGGTTCCAGATGTTGCAGTTTAGAGTCAAGTTGTTTTAAGACATCTGGATTCTGAAGCTTTAAAGAATTGAGTTTGGAGTCAACTAACTGTTCGCCAGTATTATCTGTATTACAGCAACTCTGGTCAATGTCAGCAGCAACAACATTAACAGAATGTACAGGAGTGTTGTCAGTTTCATTTCTGCTTACATAGGGTTTCAACATGTTAATGTGACATAACTGACTTGATTTGCGTCGATCAGGTGTTTTAACAATATAGTTAAGCTCACTCAGCTTTTTGTCAACAACATATGGACCAAAGTATCTGACATCAGAGCATTTACCAGGTACAGGTAACAATACTAAAAGTTTGACCAGGTTGAAAATGACCAAACGACAGATTTCTCATCATATCTACTTTTGATATTCTTCTGAGTACATTCAAGATTGGCTTTAGCCAATTCACATGCTCTGACAAGCTTAGCACGAAAATCAGATACATAATCCAAAAGATTTACATTACTTGTGTCATCATTCAGAAACTGTTACTTGTAAATTAACAATGGTCCTCTAACAGTATGTCCAAATACTAAATCAAATGGACTGAAACCCAATGATTCTTGTAATGACTCTCGAACAGCAAACATAAAAAATGGAATACCTTCATCCCAGTCTTTCTCTGTGTCATAAGAGTAAGTCTTAATCATGTTCTTTAATGTTTGGTGAAATCTTTCAATTGCACCTTGACTTTCTGTGTGGTAGGCAGAAGACTTGTATTGTTTAATGCCTCACTGGTACATAACTTGCTGAAAAATACCAAACATAAAGTTTGAGCCTTGATCAGACTATATGGATTTGGGTAAACCAAACAGAGTAAAAACTTTGTTAAAGCTTAGACAACAGGCTTGGTGTTTATATTCCTTAAAGGAACAGCCTCGGGAAATCTGGTTGCTGTACACTTTATAGTTAACACATACTGATTCCTAGACTTCGTCTTAGGTAGAGGGCCTACACAATCAATCAATATTCTGCTGAATGGCTCTTGAAAAGCTGTTACAGGTTCTAATGGTGCCTTGGGAATAGTCTGATTAGGCTTACCCACTACCTGGCATGTATGACATGATTTACAAAACTGGGTTACATCTCACTTTAATCCTGGCCAAAAGAAGTGGTTCAGTGTCCTGTGGTAGGTCTTGTTAACACCAAAGTGACCAGCTAATGGCATTTCATGTGCCATACGTAAAATTTTAGTTCGGTATGCCTTAGGTACAACAATCTGATGTTTAACAGCCCAGTCATCATCAAGAGATACATCAGGTGGTCTCCATTTACGCATAAGTATATCAGACTTGACGTAATAACACACAGGTTCAGATGAAATAACACAATCATCGAGAGCTCTGTCAAACAAACATGAAATTTCTGGGTCTTTATGCTGTTCAGTTACAAGCTGATGTTTAGAAACATGTGATATGTCACTAGGTGTACAATGGTCTGATTCATCATTATCAATGCAGTCGCCTTGAGTAAACATTTGTGTAAGAAATGTATCTTGTAAGTCCGTTACTGTGTTTTTGCCGTCATCAGAAAGTTTGCTTGACATAGACCTCGTTACAGCACAAGAGGGATACAAATCTGGAATTTCTTTCTCAACACGATCAACAGTTTGATTTAAACAAGGTTTATCAGTCACAACAGGATTAACCATTACTTTGTCACCAGCAAGATCATTGCCAAGTAGTAGACGAATTGCTTTAAAAGGCAAAGTAGACCTAATGCCGACAGCAACAGGACCCGAAATAATATCTGATGACAAGTAAGCTTTGTGAAGAGGCACAGATTCAAATTCAACAGAGCTTACACCTTTAATTAATACATTTGATCCAGAATATGACTCATCAGAATATGGCAAAACATCTTGTAACAATAAAGACTGAGAAGCTCCAGTATCTCTTAATACCCTGATCTTTGTATCACAAGATATGTCACTTTTAAGTGAGACTTTACCGTCACAAATAAATGGCTCAAACACCTTCATAACATTATCCTGTGAATTCTGTGTACAATCTAAAGGTGGAGTCTTAACATAATCAAATGCATCAACATTGTTCACTATGTCAGACTTTTTAGCAGTAACACACAAACAAGTAGGCTTGGAGCCACCCCCCTTTTCTTGCCTTCTCGTTAAAGCAGTACAATTTGACCTGACATGGCCTGGCTTCCTACAATAATTATATGTAAACCTGCTAAACTATCTATCAGTAAATGTATGGTCAGACCTTCGCTGAGTGGAGTTCGAATTAACAGGGCTTCTTTGCTCACCGGATTTGTCAAAATTTTGAGTCTGTTTCGGTGGGCCTGAATTTGAGTTAAATGAACTGCTGGAAAACGGTTGAGGCTTTCTAAATGTAGACGGCTTTTCCTGAAATGAGACCTTATGTGTTTGCGTCGTATCGGTAAGTATCGGCCATAGTGGCTGCTGCTTCTAATGTATCAGCCTCTTTGTCCTCAATGAAACTTCTGACATCATCATTAATACACCTTTTAAAGTCTTCAGTCAGAATGATCTGTTTTAACTTTTCATAATCTTTATCTACACTTTTAGCAGAGCACCACCGCTCAAATAATTGTTCCTTCTGCCTAGCAAATTCAATGAAAGTCTGATCTCTTTTCTCAAAATTTCTAACTTTCTGCCGATAGACCTCTGGCACAAAATCATATCTTTTTAAGATAACACCTTTCACAAAATCATAATCTGCAGCCTGTTCTGTTGATAACTCCCATATGGGTATATACCCATAGCTTTGCCAGTTAACACACTCTGTAAAAGGGTAGTCCAAAACTTTTTAGGCCACTCTAAATGTTGAGCAATCTTCTCAAACTGTCGAAAATATTTATCTACATCAGTCTCACGAAATTGTGGCACCAATGTTTCTAGCGACGTTAAATTTTGAGGCATATCAGAAAAACTTAAGCCAGACCTTTCTCCTAGTTTCCTCGCTTCAATTTCGCTCTGCAGTCTCAATTTCTCCAATTCGAACACTCTTTCATTTTCCCTTTCTCTAAACAACCTTTCTTTTTCATTTTCCTTAAACAATCTTTCTTTTTCATTTTCTTTTTCTTTAAACAATCTTTAATCTTCCTTTTTTTTAAACAATCTTTCATTTTCCTTTTCTTTAAGCAATCTTTCATCTTCCTTTTTTTAAACAATTTTTCCTTTTCCTTTTCCTTTAGTTCTAACTCCTACAGTCTTTTTACGGTGGAATCATCGCCCTCAGGCCTGTACGCTTCTAATGCACTTTCATCAAACTCCTGTAATTCTACCAAACATTTAGCAATACTAAACTGCATGTCTTTCTTGTGATTCAGGTACTTGCTTAAAGCATACAAATCATTCTTATTTAACACATCAAAAAATGTCCTGATTTGGCGCTTCCATAAACTCGTCGGGCTTAAAATCCGACATGATGAATAAAATCTGCTGGCAAAATTTACTACAAAGTCAAAGACTAGAAAAATGACACAACTTACACAAAATCCTTTCAATTCCATTTCAAATTCAGTTCCCGGACAAGCCCCCAATTTGTTACGACCCAAACACAAAATTCCACAGACAGGGTCTGTGTACTAATAAGCACTGTGTACACAAGAGCACAAATTAAATATACAAGTTCAAACTGAACAAGTGCTCGGTGGAGACAGGATATAACAAAGATAGGATATATACTAAGTACCGTAAATTACTGAATCCATGAGTTAAAGTGTTGTGTATAAGAATCATTGTTAAACGAAGTGTTAGGGGAGATATCTCGAAAGTACTGCATTTATTGAGCTCTGAGTATGCGTACATGTAAAGAAGAGTAGAATAGGGTGATATGCCATCCTTGATTCAGTGTGTACGTATTAATTTTTTTTTTTTTTTTGATTGGTGTTTTACGCCGTACTCAAGAATATTTCACTTATACGACGGCGGCCAGCATTATGGTGGGTGGAAACCGGGCACAGCCCGGGGGAAACCCACGACCATCCGCATGTTGCTGACAGACCTTCCCACTTACGGACGGAGAGGAAGCCAGCATGAGCTGGACTTGAACTCACAGCGACTGCATTGGTGAGAGGCTCCTGGGTCATTACGCTGCGCTAGCGCGCTAACCGACTGAGCCACGGAGGACCCCTGTACGTATTAATTACCGTAAAGTACAGAATTCCTATACTGTGTATTAGAATCACGGTTAAACAAAATGCTAGGCTTGGTATCCTAAAATGACACAAGGATGCTAATGCTCTGTGAGCTTATTAATTACCGTAAACTACCAAATTTCAGTTAATTTGCTAGATTTCAGTTCTTCGTGCATTGAGCTGAGGTGTAGCATTCGTATCATAGAGATGAGCCATTTAGTAGCCTGTTCTAAACCAATCATCAGCACACTGTTTGGTCACGTGACTAGAGTACTTACATGAAAAGAAACTGAAATTAACACAGGCAAGATACACCTTGAATAAGATTTTAGCAAGAATAATGAAAAACACAGCTTTTAAGATAGAATTTTTATGGGAAAGTAATCAGAATGTACTACAAATTTACTGGCCTATTGTTAGGTTGGCCTATCAAAAATGATCAATTTATGTCAACGTCAATAGCATATTGATCTCGATCTGTTTGTCTTAGTCACGTGCTCAATGTGCCTAGCCTGTGCTCTACATTGCTCTGTTTGTTTGATAAAACTGCGCTAGGGCTTTACAAGATTTTGTTTTCTTGGAGTAGTGCCAGAGTTCTGCCAACTCACACGTCTGGCTCTTGTGTCTACTGTGAAAGTACAGGTCAACACAAATATGCGCGCTACAATTTCGACGGCCGTACCTTCATTTCTGAGGAGATTGCCAACATTGAATATACAATATATTATCATTTACAGAGGACAGCCATGTTCTAACTGCTCAGATGTCCCTCCTTCCCCAAACTTTCTGCCGCTGTGATGGTCCTCTTCATCCGAATGTATTGTCTGTCAACATTTCGATAAACAGTCCTTCAACCTTCCTTCAAAGGGTATGTGCCTAGCTCACCTCAGTGTCTGCCATTTACTGCCTAAACTGAACCAGTTGAAACTCCTCCTGAATAAACCCATCAGAGAAGTGTAAATCATGAGCTTCACTGAAACAATTCTCAGTGAAAATGTAGCGTATTCAGAAATCACCATTGAAGGTTTTAGCCTTGAAAGGAAAGATTGGAAGGGTTGCTCATGGGCGTAATATGCTCATTTGTATACAGGAAATTAAACCAATGAAAGCAAAATCATTTTTGGTCTGCTATATTTATAGACTTTCAAACTCGCAGTCTGACTGGATGACTGAATTCGAAAGTAGCCTAGAAGCAGCATTCAATAAACAAAAAGAAGTGGTCTTACTGGGAGACTTTAACATTGACATCACCACTTGTAAAGCCCTTAAGTGGGAAGATTTGATTAACTCGTTCAGCTTTGGTCAACTTGTACAATCCCCTACAAGAATTGTGAAAACGTCCTCAATTATGATAGATCTATTTCCATCAGTTGTCCTGACAAATTTCTTTCGGTTAAAGTTCCAGTTTATGCTGTTAATGATCACTTTCCTGTTTGCATCACTTTAAAATCCAAGATTAACTACTCTTAAAAGTTTAAATATGAATCTGAAATATAGGTGCTGCAAGAACGTTGTCCAAAGTGACCTCTTGAACGCACCCTGCTGGGCTATAGTGGACAACAAAGTGAACCCTGACAAAGCTGTCATGACCTGGTCCAACATCTTTCTAGACGTACCAAACAAAAATGAACTAATCAAATCTAAGAGAGCCAAGCATCTGTCAAAGCCAGATTGGATGACTGCATGATGTTATCAACTCAATGCATCAACGTGATTCCTATAAACGTAAAGAGGAGATGAAAATTATAAACATTGGAAAAGTAAGGTTACCAGCAAATAGAAAAAGACAAACAGAATCATTTTTACCATGCCTGTATGACGTTAGGACAGGTATTTTGAGAGTGAGGGAAAGTGGCGGTGCCGGTGTTGGTGTCTGGTTAAGCTTTCTTTTTAGCATATAATGAGCTCCCATATGGATTGAAGGTAAAATTTTTCTTTAGTTCCCTTGTCTAAGGTATGGCGTGTAAATGTACATACTTGAATGGAATGTTAAGCTTTTTAGCTGCTATATATTGGGCTATCATACATGGATGGAAGGCTAGGCAGTTTTAGCCCTCTAGTCTAAGGTATGGTATGTAAATGTTCTTACTTGGAACATGGAAGGTAAAAGCTTATTTTTTTTTATCTCCTATACATTAAGCTATTATACATGGATTGAAGGATAAGCTTTTTCATTTAGCCCCCTTGTCCAAGTTATGGTATGTAAATGTACATACTCAGATGGAAGGTCAAACTTTTTTTTACCTCCCAGACCTAGGTTAAGAAATGGTGTGTAAATGCACATAGATGGATGGAAAGTTAAACATTGTTTTTTAGCTTCTGTTTAACAGGCAATCAGACATGGATTGAAGTTAAGCTTTTCTTTTTTAAGACAAATTGTGAACTACAGACCAATTACAGTCCTCCCATTTCTGTCTAAAATCCTGGAAAGACATGTTTACGATAAACTTTCCTACATGTAACAATTCTGTGAACTGCCATCATTAAAGTGGTTGAATCATGGCGCAAGGTTATTGCCAACGTCAAGCTACTCAGATCTGTTTTCATTTTTATTGACTTCAAGAAAGCATTCGACACTAATAACCATACCTGGTGTGGGAAGTAAATTAAGCACGCCGCTTCCGGTAGGGAAATCTCACTGGGTGGAGCTGCAGTAGCTAACATGTCACGTGATTTAAGGTATATAAATCGGTGAAATCCCATTCTCGGTGTGTTGAGCAAGCCATTGGTGGCGAGAAGCCGTATGAAGAAGATGAGGTAGATGTTAATTAAGTTGAAACTGTGATGCCCGGTTGGTACGTAACGAGATGACCAAAGAAAAGGGTGGATGATGCAGAGATTGGCATGGTCTCTTACCGGCATCACTCGACTGATGCCAACAAAGAGATCGAGGAAGAGATACTGTCGACATCTAGAAGACTGGCTCGATTACAGAGTAAAAAACTCTATCGTGAGAGGTTATCTCAGTTGAGTCGCGGTGACAAGACTGTTCTGAGAGAAAGGGTTGACAAGGAGCGGTCAGGTTGCCAGATCGATTCGACTAGTGCTTCGGCCATTAGACCTGTGGTACAGCCGTCACCCTATGACGGACAGTCACCATGGATGAACTATGTCGCGCACCTTGAGGCTTGTGCAGAAGTCATTGGGTGGCCCGACCATGAAAAGGCACTGTTCCTATCAGTAAGTCGCCGTAGGACTGCTCAAGAGGTGCTGTCAAGTGTAAAGAGTGAAGCGAGAGTTGATGACGGGCTGCTGAAGGATGCCCTACAGCAAAGGTTTGCAACGCCTAATAAAGAGGAATTATATATAGCTGAACTCCGGGGCAGACGACTTCAGATGTGAAACTCTTTGAACTTGGTCAGACGATTAGAACACTGATTTCCTTGTGATATCCAATGGCTCCATGGGATACGCTTGATACTTTGGCAAATGACCAGTTCATCTACGCTTTGCCAGAGAGGGAGACGCGCCTTCCCATACAAAGAACACGTCCGAGTACATTTGATGAAGCTTTGCGGCGTGCAGTAGAGCTTGATGCCTGTCAGAGAGCTGAGGAGGGACGGGTTAGTGGAAAGCCAAAAGTAAGAGGAATTAATGACTTGACTGGCGTCGAGACTGTGCACCGGTCACATGCCGAAACTCCTGACCTTTTGCGAACAATTCTGGCTCATCTTACAAAGGAAACACCTTCTAACGGGGATGGTTAAACTTTGTTTTTTAGCTTCTGTTTAACAGGCACTCAGACATGGATTGAAGTTAAGCTTTTCTGTTTAAAAGCTTAACAAAGTGGAAACTACAGACCAATTACGGTCTTTCCAAGTGAGGTGCAGAAAAAGGTCTCCACCAGTGTGCTACAAATATGGGGAGAAACGGCACTTTAGAAGAGAATGTCCGAAGAGGGGAATAGTATCACCAGGCAAGGGATCCAAGCAGCAAAACGACGGTAATTCATCGTCGAGTCTTAAAGGCCTGAAGAAGGGACTGTGTCTTCCCGCATCTGTGAATGGCCTACAGGCGGATCTTCTTGTTGAAACTTGGGCGTGCGTCACTATCATATTGCGCTAGCTATATGATCAGATGTCTGCAAATAGGAAGCCGTTCTTGGTTACAATTAGACCGACGCTAACTGTGGCTGACGGGAAACCCTTGACCAACAGTGGTTACGGCATGTTTGAGTTCGCCATCGGTGAAAGAACCATAAGCCGTTGTTGCTACTATAGATGGACAAGACATTCTTGGACTAGACTGTCTGCAAGAATATAAATGTGTACTGGACTTGACCAAGAACTTCTTACAGATTGATGGCGTGTGGCATAACATAAAAGAAGCCTTGCAACGCGCCGAGCACTTTTGAATAGGTAATGGAAACGTCTGCGCAGGGCTGCGTTGGGAGATATGCTTAATATATCTGGGCGATATTATCGTCTGTATTAAAACCTTTGAAGAGCACCTGGAAAGATTACAAAGAGTATTTAGACTTCTGGAGAACGCTGGCCTGAAGTTAAAACCAAGCAAGTGGAATTTCTTCGCAAAGGAAAAGATGTTTTTGGGTATGTTGTCAATGAAAATGGGATTAGTCAGGACCCTGAAAAGGTCCGTGCTGTAAAGGACTGGCCGTGTCCTGTTAACGTTCGAGAAGTCAGAAGTTTTGTTGGCTTAGCTTCTTACTATCGGAAGTTTGTGAGATCATTTCGTCAATTTGCCGCCCAATTGCATCGCTTAACCGAGAAGGACTGGCCATATAAGTGGACAGAAGAGTGCCAGGAAGCCTTTGATCGGCTTAATCGAGAACTAATCAGTGCACCAGGGATGGCACATTCCAGATTCTCGGAGACCTTTATCCTTGACACCGATGCCTGCGATACAGGGATGGGCGGTGTCCCCTCCCAAGTACAGGATGGTACGAAAGCTTGATCTCATATGGCAGCAGGGCGTTGAGTAAAAGTGAAAAACGGTACTGTGTTAACAGGAAGAGTTACTTGTTAAAGTTCACTTCGTTAAACTCTATCGACCTTAGTTGTCTGTACACTTTGTTCTTCGAACAGATCGCAGTACATTGAAGTAGCTAATGCAATTTAAGGAGCCGGAGGTTGATGTACACTCAACCTCTAATTTTGATGTTCAGCATCCTCCGGTAAGGCTCACGGAAATGCGATGCCTTATCCCGTTCCCAGGGCAGGCATGGTGATAACTTCTGCCCAGTTAGACCAATGGTTAGAGTAATTAATCTGTCCGCTCCTATCCAGAAAATTGAGGGGCGCAGGACGCAGGGTCTTGTTTAAAGGCCGTAGAGGAATGGGTGCAGGCTGCAAAAGACCTGCGTGGGACGAAGTTTCTTTAATGAGCTCCGAGCAAAAATCCTACTGGGGTCAATGGAATCTACTGCACATCGATGCCGGAAATGGTTGGATGACCATGATTATCGTGTGAAGAACTTAATTATAGTTCCACAATCAATGAGACATGACGTTCTTAGGCACTGTCATGATTTACCAGCCGAGTGACACCTGGGTATCATTAAAACCTTAACAAAGGCACGGCAGCGGTTTTACTGGTTTGGACTACAGCTAGAGGTCCGTCTCTTGTACAGAAGTTGTAGCAGTGCTCTTAGCCGAAGTCCTCTGGAAAGCGCAGACGGACACCATTGCAACTGACTGGTGCAGGAGTTCCGATAGAAAGGGTAGCCATGGATTTAATGGGTCCCTCGCCAAAAACTCCACGAGTCAACATGTACATTCTGGTTATCCAGGATTATTTTACTAGGTAGCTGGAAGTCTTTGCGCTTCCTGACATGGAGTCGGAGACAGTCGCTGGAAAGCTGGTAGAGGTAGTGGTTTGTAGATTTAGCGTGCCACTGATTATTTACTCGGATCAGAGTGCACAGTTTGAATCCAAGTTGATTAAGAATTTGTTTGTACTACACCGTACCAGCCACAATCAGATGGGATGATGGAAAGGTTCAACCAAACTCTTGAAAACATCTTGAGTGCCGACGTGGCAGCGAATCGAGAGACTGAGATCTACGTGTTCAGTTGGAGTACATGGCATACCGCTCAACCGCACATCAATCCACCAAACACGCTCCGAATCAGCTGATGCTGGGGCGTGAAGTAGCATTGCCAGTGGAGCTCTTAGCCGGCTTACCTCCAAGCCACGCGATCCCAAGGCATACCCTGAAGAACTGAATATTGCCCGCACACATATGCATGACAGTCTCCAAGAACAGAAACGTCACTATGACACGAACTTAAACTGGCATCAGTTTAGGGAAGTTTTTCTTTATACGCCAAGGAGTCGAAAAGGGTTATCGGCGAAGCTCCAGCATTCCTGGAGCGGCCCATTTGTCGTTTTGGATCGCTTCACCGAAGTAACGTATCGAACAGATATAGGTAGGAGAGCTAAAATCGTACACGTTGATCGTCTGAGGCCTGTCATCGAAGAAAGAAAGCAAAGTCCTGTGAGCCATACCCCGGTCCTCCTAAGCCACCCAAGGATGAGTGACGCTGACGACTGCCAGCTGAACGCACGCCAGGGCATAGATATTCCTCTGGCGTCAGCCGATCAGCCGGGACGCAGATCACGTATAGCACCGCGGTATCTCCTCGACTATCACGTGTATGGTGTTGCAGCCAATGAAAACGTGGCAGTACCTATATATTGGACCGATCCCAAGCGATTTCCTCAGACGTAGAGGACAGTGAGTATGGTAAGGGTGATATTTGTGGTACGTAGACCAGAAGGCATGCCAAAGAGTCCAATGTGCCCCCAGATATTTGTTGCTGTGGAGGAGGTAATTGAGCATGTCAGTGTGACTCATACCCCTAGAGGCACAAGTGTGGTATCTGTGACTACCGCAGAACATGGACATCTTCGTCAGCCGATTTTTGTCCGGTTCGCAGAAGGACCAGACCAGGGCTTGTACCAACGCCGTCCAGACGCAGTCAACATAGGGACGAGCCGATCCCTGACAGAAGCGTTCCTGACATCTTGTGTGATGAGACGTCTCCTATTCGAGGCAAGGCAGCCATCCCCGTGCGCGTCATCAGCCGGTCCAAAAGGGAAAGCTACATCCGGCTACATCTCCACGAGCTACAGCCCAGGCTGTTGGAATCCCTGCTGTTGTTGAGATGGTCGATGTCAGTATACAAACGTAGGGTGTCGCGCGTTTACAGTTCTGTATACATGTACTCGAAAGTGAATTAAGCACGCCACTTCCGGTGGTGAAATCCCACTAGGTGGCTTTGCAGTAGCTAACATGTCACTTGAATCGTTCGGGAATTAGAGGCTGGTATCTACTACCACAGGGAGCTATCTGAGGAAGGTAGGCTGGTCAACCTTCTTCTATAATACGTGCTATGGTGTGTACACATTGTTATAACAATCACTTGCCTGAGCTGTACTGGGCAATTGAAATAAAGATTGAAACTTTGATTTAGTGTGTTTGTTAGTTCTTTAATGCAACATTAGTAGTTTGTTAGCGCGTACGTAACAAAGGGACACTCCACCGCTAACATTAAAATTGTGCTGTTATTTTAGACGTCATCTACATAAAGTTGAGACTTTCAGATGTATACTGACATATATCTGATATGGAGGGAACAATCGAACATTCAGTTTTATCCGCGGTTTTTCTTCGACCATCAACTCATTCAAGTTGCTGAAGTTAGAAACACTCTTTTGAAGTGATTACCTCCCCTTGTCATCTAGACGACGGGAGAAGTTCAGCAATCTTTAAATGTCAGGCATGGTATTGTGTTGTAATTATGAGGCCTTCTATGTAACGTCAGTTCTGCCGTACAGATCGTTGGGATTTACGAACGGACCGAGTGTTGTGTAATATGTACGCTGGAGTCTGGGCAGTCCGGAGCTGTTGCTCAGTTATACAGGGTACCGGGGAACAGGCCGAGTGCTGTGTGATGTTTACGCTGTACACTGGTCAGTCCGGAGCTTTGGCTCGGTCACACAGAGGAGCGGGAAACAGAACAAGTGTTGTGTGATGTGTACGCTGTAGTCTGCGCAGCCCGGAGCTTTGGCTCACCCATACAGGGTGCCGGGAAACAGAACGAGTGTTGTGTGATGTGTACGCTGTAATCTAGGTAGTCCGGAGCTTTGGCTCAGTCATACAGAGTACCGGAGAACAGATTTGTCTGGGCAGTCCGGAGTATTGGCTCAGTCATACAGGGTACCGGGCAACAGGCAGAGTGTCGTCTGATGTGTACGCTGTAGTCTGGGCAGTCTCTAGCTGTGGCTCACTCATTCAGAGTACCGGGGAACAGGCAGAGTGCTGTGTGATGTGTACGCTGTAGACTTGGCAGTCCGGAGATGTGGCTCACTCATGCAGAGTACCGGAGAAAAAGCAGAGTGCCATGTGATGTGTACGCTGTAGTCTGGGCAGTCCCAAGCTATGCCTCACTCATACAGAGTACCGGGGAACAAACCGATTGCTGTGTGATGTGTACTCTATAGACTGGGCAGCCCGAGGTGTGGTTGACTCATGCGTAGTACCGGAGAACAGACCGAGTGCTGTGTGATGTGTACGCTGTGGACTGGGCAGCCCGGAGCTGTGGCTTACTCATACAGAGTACCGCAGAACAGACCGACTGTTGTGTGATGTGTACACTGTACTCTGAGCAGTCCAGAGCTTTGGCTCATTCATACAGAGGACCGGGGAACAGGCCGAGTGCCGTTTGATGTGTACGCTGTGGTCTAGACAGTTCGAAGCTGTGGCTCAGTCATACAGGGTACCGGGGAACAGGCAGAGTGCTGTGTGATGTGTACGCTGTACTCTGGGCAGTCCGGAGCTTTGGCTCAGTCTTACAGGGTACCGGGGAATAGGACGAGTGCTGTGTGATGTGTACGCTGTAGTCTGCGCAATCCCAAGCTGGGGCTCACTCATGCAGAAAACCGGGGAACAGACCGAGTGTTTTGTGATGTGTACGCTGTAGTTTGGGCAGT